>NC_084754.1:6220567-6384717 GCF_033978785.1 Entelurus aequoreus | reverse complement strand
GATCATCACCTCGGCATCCTGGAGGACAAATAATATTGCTCCACCTGTGCTGGGCCTGGCTCTCAAATTCGTGCACAGGTAAATGTGGAATTTACAACAAGGGCACCAAAATAAAGTAATTTATTTGAAAATACCCTCAGAGGCAGATTAATTCATGATGGTGGGATGACTCACCTCAAGGACAAATTGTTGTCACAACAATTAAATGGAGAGAGAAAACAAACAAAATCCCACTCATGTGTACCAACTGTGCAGTAGGTACAACTGTTATTTGGCTTGACATTGTTTTTACATTCTATTTGCACTACAGGATAACAATTTATTCTATTTTGCATATTATATTTATAATCTATTCTTGTTAACCTAAGCTATTTATAATCTGCTCTATTTATATCCCACTGTATTTTGTTTACATTATTATGAACATACCATTATATTGTTCTTGTGGTACACATTGGGCTTATAAAATTTGGGCCTCGGGTATTCCTTGAATTTTGTATTTGTATCTATTTGTTTAACTGTGGAATAAAACAAATCAAAAATATTTTCCGATCCATCCATCCATTTTCTACCGCTTGTCCCTTTCGGGGTCGCGGGCGGTACTAGAGCGTATCTCAGCTGATTGCTCTAGCACCTGAGCCGATTAACTTTGAACATTACTAAAATGTGCCCTATTATCATAATACATGGCAAAGGGTTAAATAAACTGTGGTTCTTACTGACCCTCTGGTCATACTTGCGAACCTTGAGACCTCCGAATTCGGGAGATTGGGGGGGGGGTTGAGGTGGGCGGGGTTGGTGGGTGTATATTGTAGCATCCCTGAAGAGTTAGTGCTGCAAGGATTGATTGATTGAAACTTGTATTAGTAGATTGCACAGTACAGTACATATTTTGTACAATTGACCACTAAATGGTAACACCCGAATAAGTTTTTCAACTTGTTTAAGTCGGGGTCCACGTTAATCAATTCATGGTAAAAAGAGGTTCTGGGTATTTGTTCTGTTGTGTTTATGTTGTGTTACGGTGCGGATGTTCTCCCAAAATGTGTTTGTCATTCTTGTTTGGTGTTGGTTCACAGTGTGGCGCATATTTGTAACAGTGTTAAAGTTGTTTATACGGCTACCCACAGTGTGACCTGTATGGTTGTTGACCAAGTATGCGATTGCATTCACTTGTGTGTGTGAGAAGCCGTAGATGTTGCGTGACGGGGCCGGCACGCTGTTTGTATAGAGGAAAAGCGGACTTGACGACAGGCTGTCCTCAGGTCAGCATGCGGACCTGAGTGAGGACAGCATGCGGCTGTTAAGGGGTGAAGTTTTTAGGTGAGGGAGGACGCTAAAGGCAGTGCCTTAAAGGCACGCCCCCAATATTGTTGTCTGGGTGGAAATCGGGAGAATGGTTGCCCAGGGAGATTTTCGGGAGGGGCACTGAAATTCAGGAGTCTCCCGGGAAAATCGTGAGGGTTGGCAAGTATGCCTCTGGTGTCTTATTTAAAGGGGAACTGCACTGTTTTTTGATATTTTAAAGATGATTTAAAAAAAAAAAACACATGCAAGATGCGGCTAATGGGAGTCACCATTGTATCCTTCAAAGCCCTTTTAATTTAGGTAGCCAGGGACTGCAGATGGAAATTAGCTATTTAGCTATAATCTGGTACAGAACATATCGGTCATTGAGCTTAATGTTTCTGTCCCTTCAAATAAAGACTAACTAAACTAAGCTATGCCGAAATAAATGGCATGCTTACCCAAATCAACTGGAAACGTCCCCGGTCAGCTTGACCCAACAGACAGCTGTCCAACGAGTAAGTCACTATAATATTGATCATGAAACATGCAGCACATCACCGTGTAACTACACTACATACGCTGTCGAGCTAGCTGTGAACAAACAAAACATGAAATGTGGGATAATACTTTACACGTACTGTAATATGATTGTCCCCGTTTCAGTCAGTTGTCTGATCCCTATGTGTTGTTCATTCATCCATCCATCCATCATTTTCTACAGCTTGTCCCTTTCCGGGTCGCGGGGGGTGCTGGAGCCCTACCTAGCTGCACTCGGGCAGAAGGCGATGTACACGTGCAAATCGCCACCTCATCGCAGGGCCAAAACAGATTACAGACAACATTCATTACAAACTCACGCAGTTGCTAGCTTACAGCTAACGCCGTAGCATGCTGTCGCAGCGCGATGTGTTCCTACGCTAGCAAAACAGTTCCTCTTACAATAACAATATTGCTACATATTGGTTATTATGCAGGTTACAGAACGTAAATAAAGTATTGACTGTTTTTAGATGCATTTTCAAAGTGATTTGGAGGCAGAATGTATTGCTCCCATTAGCTGCATTGCTAGCCTTTTCATTGATTGATTGAAACTTATCAGTAGATTGCACAGTACAGTACATATTCAGTACAATTGACCACTAAATGGTAACACCCGAATAAGTTTTTAAACTTATTTAAGTCGGGGTCCACGTTAATCAATTCTTGGTACGAATATATACTATCAGCATAATACAGTCATCACACAAGTTAATCATCAGAGTATATACATTGAATTATTGACATTATTTACAATCGGGGGGGTGGGATGTGGAGGGGGTTGGGTTGCTATCAGCATACTTCAGTCATCAACAATTATATCATTTGAGAAATGGACATTGTAACAGTGTAGGTCTCACTTCGTAGGATATGTACAGCGAGCGGTGACCATAGTGAGCTCAGAAAGCATAAGGACAAGTATATACATTTGATTATTTACAATCTGGGGAGGTGGGATGTGGTGGGGGAGGGGGTTAGGCTAGGGTTGTAGTTGCCTGGAGGTGTTCTGTTAGTGCGCTTTTGAAGGAGGATAGAGATGCACTTTCTTTTACACCTGTTGGGAGTGCATTCCATATTATTGGGGCATAGAAGGAGAATGAATAAGACCTTTGTTAGATCGGAATCTGGGTTTGACGTGGTTTGTGGAGCTCCCCCTGGTGTTGTGGTTATGGCGGTCATTTACGTTATGGTTTGACATGTACTTCGGTATCAGGGAGGTGTAGTGAATTTTATACACAAGGCTCAGTACAAGTTGTTTTACTCCACCTAGAACCAGCCGATTGTTACAAATTACATTGCACAAAAAAACCAAAAAACTTTTGTCTTCTTGTCTCTCATAAGGATTGTAAACAATAGGCAAAATTCCAAACAAAAGTGCGGATCCCCTTTAATACAACACAAGTTGTTAGGCACTCTAGACAGAACAGAAACAAATGAAATGATTCAATAGCCTGAAGAACAACGTGAAGTCAACTAAGGCATCCACACAAATGCTTGGGCACAATAACTTGAACAATTGAGGGGGAGGCAATCTCGAGGTTTTAAGACATTTGAAACCTATCTGATGGTCGATGGAGGTCATTTTATCAATTATTATTAAAATGCTTAATAACATTGATTATAGCTGTGACTAAAACACACATTCCAATAAAACGTTTCAGTTCCGTGGCACCCTTTTCCACAAACATGCATTCACCAGTGCCAGCAAAACACATCATTACCCATAAGAAGCAATGGATGCACTCTGTTTTGGTATAAAAATAAATAAATTAAAATTGTTTTTTTTTTTAAACAACAAAAAAAAAACAGTACGCTAGAAATAGAGCGAAGGTGGTAACTGCTCAAGGAATGGCAGCAAAGAGCCATTTAAGCCTAAATGTCAGCCACATTATACAAAACTCCAAAGATGGGAAAGGAGGAATCAATCACTCACTGTGTACTTCAACAACAAATTAACCTTTAAAAGTAAATACGTGATGCAGATGCTTAACAGAGTGACTCGTACATAGCCATTAGCTTGCAACACATTAAACTGGCAATTATCCCAAGATCTACAGAAGGTCACATGGTCAAACATGACACTAAAGCTGGTCGAGAATACTCTTCGTATAATTATAAAAATGTAGTACGTGCAAAGAGTCATCTGGTGATGAAAATATCATTTTTCATTGTGAGAGTTTAGTGTGTAGCCTAATATATCGTATTTTTCAGACCATAGGCCCACTTGAAATACTTTTACTCTCAAAAATCTACAGTGCGCTTTATAACCCGGTGCACCTAATGTAGAGATGCCTGTGAACTGCAAGTTGACGCCTGTTCAATAAATGACGCTAGCAAGAACCCATAAGCAAGCAACAACTTTCATTGAGAATATAGATTACACACAGCGCTCGAAAAATCTGTCACAATGTTTTAGTACGACTTTAGTAAGTTACGAAGCCGCACTGCTTGATGGAACTCGTAGCATTACCGCTACTGTAGTCAGGAGTACTATGCTCCAACATACGGATATGAGCGTACGAGGAACCCAAAATGGCACTCATCAGGAGACATTAGCTGGCATTTGTTTCGTAATATTGTACAAAACCTACTTCTTTTACCTATTGGTACCTGCTTAAGTGCAATAAGCCCCAAATATTTGCGCACATCCGCCATTGTAGTCAGCGCCGTAGTCAATTAGCTCCTTTTTCCTCTGCAGTTGCCATTTCTACTCACTATGGAAGCGCAAAAAACTACCGGTACAAAAAAGATGACGGGGAGAAGGCGCTGTCGAAGTGGAGCCACATGAATTACACCGCCCACTAAATGGCGCATTCTGAAGAGACGGTCAGAAAGCGGCTTAAAGACGGTCTGTAAAACATAATCTATGCAACATTTTGACCAAAGAACCACCATATATAAGTATTTTTATATGTAGAAAAAAAAAATCATAATATGACACATTTAATGCGCCTTTTGTATAAAAAGAAACCTGTGTAGACCCGCTCATTGGCAGTGCGCCTTATAATACGGTGCGCCCTATGGTCCGAAATATACGGTAAAAATTGTGGCACACCGCCACAGCAAAATGAGTGCCGCCATACCTTAAAATGAAGGGTTTTTCTTTCTTTTTTTTCAACATGTAAACAAATTTTTTTACAATTTTTTAAAAATTGTTTACGTACTATTTGTCATAAGTTTGAAAACCGTCTCAAATATCGCTAAAATGTTCCTGTATGGTTTATTTTGAAAATAAAAACATGCATCTGAATCGCCTGTCACCATAAGCTCCAGCTGAGTTGACACTCGGCAAAAGGAGAGAAAAAAAGTTCAGTAGAAAGGTATTTCAAGTTAATTAATGCATTTCTTGTTTAAGCCTGTTAAAACTACCCACATTTTTTGACACAACTTTATGCCATGGGTGTCTTTGAACCTCCAATTGGTGTGTCCTGGAGTGTGCATGTTCTGCGGAGTACTTCGGCTTCCTCAAACATTCTAAAAATATGAAGACTCTAAATTTTCCATAGGTATGAATGTGAGTGTGAATGATTGTCTATGTGCGCCCTGCGATTGGCCCTGCTAATTTTCGTTAGCCTGTCTAGGAGCTAGTCCATTGTACGTTAGCAATTAGCTAGCAGCATTAGTAGAGACAACCTTCCTCCTGTATAATCGTATATCTTTTTTCAGTTTATTCGAAACTGTATTGTTGATTTAACACGAAACATACAAGTATGTGCACTTTATGTGTATACTGATGTATTTTCTTTAGTGTGCTGTGCTTATTAGCACATTAGCATATTAACATTATTGTGGCGAATATCAATAAATCACCTCAAGTTATTGTTTCTCATCTTTAATTTAAAAGACTTTACATATTTGGCAAACGAAATTCCAACATTCAGGGTAGCAGAGTATAATGCAGCCTATGTAACATTTTACAAATAGCATCAACAATTGAAAAAATTGAGGAAAAACAATATAATAAGAAATAAATGTATGTTATGACTAATAATAGATTTGTTTTTAAATATACTTAAAAATATTTGTTTTGCCTTTTTAAAGAAAATATATGCATCATTGGCAATCAAAAGTATCATGATGTCATATAATGATGTCATTGACCACGCCCCCTCCACACAGCTAGCCACGCCCAACCGCCATATTTATAGTGTCGATCTAGGGGAAACCTTGATAATAACCGATATACATTAAATCACACAAGATAAAGTCTTTTAAGCGGCAGATCTAAATTTTCTTACCGTTTTTTTCCCCGACCTAATTTTATCCTTTATAAACTTAATTGCACACTCGGAAGGATAGAAATACATTTTTGTCAGCCCAACTGCTCAGAATAAAAGCTGATGTAAAATGCTGAGGGCTGTTCTCCGCATTCTGGGAGAACAGGAAGCATCAAGCATCAATTCTAGCCAACAAAAAAAAGCATCTGCCAGTGCCAGCAAACAAAATACTTAATCAAGACAAATCTTCTCTTCCTTCCATTTTAATTACGTACACAGAATCACGCCTTTGTGGCACATCATGCTGCCGAAACTGCTACAAACAGCACATTCTTTACTATCAACAATGTAAAACTAATTTAATTGAGGCAGTGTGTGTGTGTGTGTGTGTGTGTGTGTGTGTGTGTGTGTGTGTGTGTGTGTGTGTGTGTGTGTGTGTGTGTGTGTGTGTGCGTGCATACGCGACAGCACTAGGCTTTAGTAGCCTCATGCACACATTGAGATCATGAGATTGATCTCTTCACAGTGCAAAGAGCATCTCACATATCAAAGGTCTCTCCCATACATTCAATAGCATCCATTTCTGCTTCCTACATGAAAGGGAATCCTTGTAACACGCAGTGTTCACCACAGAAGCAACTCTTAAAAACACGACCGCAAAAAGTCTCAAAACATGACCGCAAAAAGTTTAAAATAACTATGAGTAATAAAGGAACGGCACCTTTTGGTCTACCAGATGGGATTCTTTCATAAAAATTGTTAAGACTTGTGCATCCGGCAGCAAGAGTCCATGAGAGAGTGACTGTGTAGTCATCATCCTTATCACTATGGGAAAATGTCTAAGGACAAGCCCATGTTATCCCTGCCCAAGGCCCCATACTCCTCGTCTTGGAACCGAAAAGTGAGGCCTAATCCACATGGTGTGTCAAAGCAGTACTTCTTATTGATAGGGAATTACAGAACAGTGATAGGCTCATCTGCCATCTGTTTTACGCCTTCCATGAGACCCCAGGCTGTTTTGCTTTCAATGCCATGCAGTCCCATCTAAACTAGAAGCATGTGGGAAGAACTAAGTGAAGAAAGTGAATGGAGTTAGCGAAGGAGTCCGGCTCGGAGTGAAGCGTTGCATATTGCTCAGAACAAACCAATGAGGGGTGATTATTGTTCAAATCTATAGGAAATTAAGCTTTAGAACTGAGGTGCGACCTGCAGCTAATGTTTTAACGGCCCGCAACACTTCCTGAAAGTACTAATAAAAAAAAACCATGAAAAAGTTAAATAAAAGTGCATACAGGTGAAATGTAACTAAAACAAGTAGCAATATTGACACTAATGACACAAAGCTCCAAAACTCATTGCTCAAAACATAATAATGAATCATAATAAACGTTATAAATTATTGACCTATTGAACGCTCCAATTACTTCACATTACCGTATTTTTTGGAGTACAAGTCGCTCCGGAGTATAAGTCGCACCGGCCGAAAATGCATAATAAAGAAGGAAAAAAACATATATAAGTCGCACTTTTGGGGGAAATTTATTCGATAAAACCCAACACCAAGAATAGACATTTGAAAGGCAATTTAAAATAAATAAAGAATAGTGAACAACAGGCTGAGTAAGTGTACGTTATATGACGCATAAATAACCAACTGAGAACGTGCCTGGTATGTTAACGTAACATATTATGGTAAGAGTCATTCAAATAACTATAACATATAGAACATGCTATACGTTTACCAAACAATCCGTCACTCCTAATCGCTAAATCCCATGAAATCTTATACGTCTAGTCTGTTACGTGAATGAGCTGAATAATATTATTTGATATTTTACGGTAATGTGTTAATAATTTCACACATAAGTCGCTCCTGAGTATAAGTCGCACCCCCGTCCAAACTATGAAAAAAAATGCGACTTATAGTCCGAAAAATACGGTAAATATTCCACTTTTAAATATTCTTTGGGGAAAATATTGCATGTTTTGTGTTTGCCATATAAAAAACTAAATTGTCTTGGACAAAAAGGGCATAAAACAAACATATACAAGAAAAACATTTTAAAAATATATAAAAATCTGATAACGGACGGCTAGATCCAAAGTTGATCTAGGGATTTAGTAGAAAGTACAAAAAAATTAAAAAAAACAATGTAAGAATTATTTTTAACAATTTTATGAATGGGGCCCTGTTGGATCCTTTCTTTTGGTTGAATTTTTTTTTTAAAAAAGTCATTGCTCAAAAAAAATAATGAATCAAAATTAATGTTATAAATTATTGGCCTATTTAAAGGGAAACTGCACTTTTTTTGGAATTTTGCCAATAGGTCCCAACCATTATGAGAGACAAAAACACGTTCATAACAATATGTAATATGTACAATATATACCTTCAGCGCATTTTTTCTGTTTCCATAGCAGCGCCAACTTCCGGCAGCAAGTGTGTGTTTCGATTTCCAGAAACAAACGTGTTTTCTAATCATGGCAGACTTGGTAACAGACAACAAAGACGACTATTTTTGGACAAATGAGGAATTCACAACCTTATCGTTTTGAAGCTGAATACATGGAGTATGAACTACTGCTTCTGGAGGCGAGAACAAAGGAAGGGTGAAACGGAGCTGACTTGTGAAGCACTGAAAATTTGCCCACCGAAAAACTTTAATCAATCCTAAGCAAAACGCACAAGATTGTCATGAAGCTCGGTGGTAAGACCAAAGCTTCACCCGCACCTTCTCTCAGGGTGGGGCGGCTGCTTCTTCTTTAATTACGGCACGCCTGAAGTTAAGAATCTGACTTGCTTGCTTCTTTAATTACAGCACGCCTGAAGTTATGAATCTGACTTGCTATCTTCCCTTACCCGCCTTGTTCCCACATGCCAGAGGCTGTTTACCTTGGAGACCTGCTGGGTATATTGGTACACGGCAGTGGCGATTGCTGTAAGACTGCAAGACAGCTTCCCGTAAAATATCCCCGAAAAAAGTTTTCAAATATGTACTTTTGTGTTTACATTTCATTGACTAAATAGGAGGGATGCATTCAAAAAAAATTCAGCATCAGCTACTTTCGTGACAGCTGGCGCAACTTTCTTCTCATTCATTCGGAGATTATAGGGTGTGTTGTTCCATTCCAGCGAAACTATACAGTCATTAGATAAATGCTTGGCTTTGTCCTGCAGACGTATGCAGAGCATCTGATAATTAAGGAGAATTGGGCATGGCCTTGGCTGGCCTTGAGGCCAGGCATCCGCATGATGATTGAATGATCTGTCTGAGGCTGAAACCCTTTTTGATTGGCAGTAAAATGAACAAAACAGCGATTTTTAAATATAAGACGCTGCAATAACATGTTTCAATTTTCATTCCACTGTTGCCGGCAGTAAGTCGGACCCGTTTCCAGTGAGGGTTGGACTCCGCCAAGGCTGCCCTTTGTCACCGATTCTGTTCATAACTTTTATGGACAGAATTTCTAGGCGCAGTCAGGGCGTTGAGGGGATCTGGTTTGGTGGCTGCAGGATTAGGTCTCTGCTTTTTGCAGATGATGTGGTCCTGATGGCTTCATCTGGCCAGGATCTTCAGCTCTCACTGGATCAGTTCACAGCCGAGTGTGAAGCGACTGGGATGGGAATCAGCACCTCCAAGTCCGAGTCCATGGTTCTCGTCCGGAGAAGGGTGGAGTGTCATCTCCGGGTTGGGGATGAGATCTTGCCCTAAGTGGAAGAGTTCAAGTACCTCGGAGTCTTGTTCACGAGTGAGGGAAGAGTAGATCGTGAGGTCGACAGGCGGATCGGTGCGGCGTCTTCAGTAATGCGGACGCTGTATCGATCCGTTGTGGTGAAGAAGGAGCCGAGTCGGAAGGCAAAGCTCTCAATTTACCGGTAGATCTATGTTTCCAATCCTCACCTATGGTCATGAGCTTTGGGTTATGACCGAAAAGGACAAGATCACGGGTACAAGCGGCCGAAATGAGCTTCCTCCGCCGAGGTGCGGGGCTCTCCCTTATAGATAGGGTGAGAAGCTCTGTCATCCGGGAGGAGCTCAAACTAAAGCCGCTGCTCCTCCACATCGAGAGGAGCCAGATGAGGTGGTTCGGGCATCTGGTCAGGATGCCACCCGAACGCCTCCCTAGGGAGGTGTTTCGGGCACGTCCGACCGGTAGGAGGCCACGGGGAAGACCCAGGACACGTTGGGAAGACTATGTCTCCAGGCTGGCCTGGGAACGCCTCGGGATCCCCCGGGAGGAGCTGGACAAAATGGCAGGGGAGAGGGAAGTCTGGGCTTCCCTGCTTAGGCTGCTGCCCCCGCGACCCGACCTCGGATAAGCAGAAGAAGATGGATGGATGTTCACTATCTTGTAAGTGACATTTTTCTTTGTAAAATATGGCATCTTTATACTTGTTATCCACATTGCTATGACCGGGCGAGATTTTTTGAGCCTGTACATAGCAAATTATGCAAACTACTCGATGACGTCATTGTGACTACGCCTACAGCCGCCTCCCCCACCACCACCACAGGTATCTTGGCAGTTTAGGGGAAACCCTGCGATGAGTACTGCAATTTAAAGTAGAACACATTTAAGTTGATTGGTAGAAATGAGTGTAAAGCTGACTATATGGGTGTTATTTTGTGTTTAGAGGGTTATAATTTTTCCTAAAAAACATATTTAATATTAATAATAGTTTAACACGATGAGGTTTGGCCGTGATAAACAAGGGATAACTGTATTCCTAAAATATTGACTGTAAAGTCAATCAAGGTTTTATGATGCTGATCATTTGGCCCTTGAAAAAAATATCCAATTTCTGTTCATTTCTATGGTAAACTTTGCACCAGAATCCACACAAATCAGAGGTGGACTGCTGTGTTGAATGGATTGTGTTAGCCTTTCAAGGTTCTACTGTCTGTGCTTTTATCACCTGTACAGATAACACTGGCTCGTTCACATTGTTTGCTTCTGTGACATAAAACACAGACTAGCAAATTAGAAGGGAAAATAAATAACTGGCCCACCAGGCCTCCAAAGACCTCAACCAGTGCCAATAAACCCACACACGTTGGCAAAGAACAAATTAATGTCAGGGCTGAAGATAAAATGGGCCATTTTTATATCTTCAATTCAGACGAGACATTAAAATGTGCATACAGTAGATGTTGCTTCACACTCTTGGCCATAATTCCAAGAGTGTGAACGCTTACTGACGTTTAGCAACGTTAAGGAAAGCTTGTGCTGTATGATATTTTTCAAGGGATTACTACAAGTCAAAAACCAAGAAAAAGCTTACGCCACAAAGGTGACATTCATTATTAGTGGGGTTACAGACATCTTTTCTTTCAGCTATGGTCCCATAGAGGAGCATGTAAAAGGTCTAACTGTTTGGTCCAGGTGGCGGCACAGCACTTTTACAGGGAGGCTGGCTGGACTTTGACATTGCAGGATAAAGGCTGGAGAAAACAAGGTAGTGCTCCTCTGCTACTCATCACTGAGAGATTCAGGAGAGAAAGAAACAGATTGCTAAATATTCCTTCCCTTTCCCTGCTCGTAAGGACTTGTGGTGGTCTCATAAAGTGCCGTTGAGCACACATTTTCCAGGTGCTGTGTTGCTTTTGATAAGAGGTTGCTACTTCCGCTTCTGCAACAACAAATTATCTCACTGTTTTATACTTTATAAGCCAGAAAGAAACATTCATTTCACGAGCAACAGCCGGGAAATTTGATTTGGCCGTTTAGAGATGGTATGACAAAATACAACAAGCACAAATTATCTCATTTGCCACTCAGATAACAGATGTTTTTGCACAAACTATGGTTAACTGTTTGCATGTAATTTGCTTTTTTCAAGACTTCGCCCACCACAATACGGGCTAAAAAAAGACCTGCATGAAGTTGGCCCCTCCACCACATAAAACTTTGATAAGATAATGTGAGATTTTTGCTGTGTTTTCGTCAATAAAATGGTTGTTTGTGCTGTAAATCTGTGTTTAACCCATTGCTGAAACGCAAGCGCCCCCTAGAGGGTCACCAAAAAATTCCTGTTTCTCAGCTGTGGTCCGTATGGGCCATGTCACTCCAAATTTCTTCCCCCTACAAACCCCCCCCCCCCCCACTTCGGCTTTGACTGCCCGTCGCTGGAAGAATACTTCGTCTTTGACAGCTGCTGGAATCTGAAGAAATCGATTGTTTTTTTTTGTACAGGCGTTAAACAAGACAGTCGCGTGCCGGTTAAGGACCCCCGGCAACTTTGTGATTTTATTGGACGCAGCCCCGGAAGTAAATGGGGGGGGGGGTTTTGTAGGGGGAGGAAATTTGGCGTGACAGCCGCAGCTTTACTCCATAGTAATACAGTTTTCCACCACAAGTGGCAGTAATGAAAAAATAAAACAAACAGAAGAAGTCTGGAGCTAAATTCAGAGAATTTTCTCGACGCAAAAATTATGACTAAAGGGGCAAAGCTACATTTGAATTTGCACTTAAATTCTATTGACAGTTTTTATTAAAAAATATATGTTATTTATTAATACCATTGTTAGAATTGATTTTAGCACTCCGTAATGGTATGTAAATGTATTTGTCAGTTTTTATGAGTCTTATTTTAATTATATTTGATTAGTATTTCTTTTTGTAATCAACTGACCTAAGCCTTGATAAAAAATCTTTGCGGTTAACGCATGGTTTCATATCATTTAACAAGGTTCATCCTTTCAAACTATAAGTAGGTTAGATATAATTTTTGAATATGATTAAAATCAAGACTAAGATTACTAATTTAGCGTTATTATTTGAGTGGGCCCCGAGGTCAAAAAGGGTCAGTAACTCCTGCTGTAAATTAGAGAGTATTTTACATGTGAACCTAAATTCACCTAGCCCCCATTTGCTCTTAATGAAACCAAAATAGTCCAATTCGTTTGTGCTAAGTCTGTTTCGTGACTATTTTGTTTTGAGTCAGACAATGTCGGGGACTGGATGAGATCATCGTCTGACACTGAATCTTAAATAAATCAAAAGAGACAATTTAACATTGGCAGCAGCTCTTTGTTGACTGAGAAGTGGGGCTGAAGTAAAGAGATACAGGGTAACCCGTACAACACAGCAATTTCTTCGATCATCAGAGGCGATGTTCATTGCTTGAAGAATATAATGGATCATGTACGCCTTCTCAGAGGTACCTAACAAACTGTGAGAGAATGTTGTGTTCTTGAAAACACGGCTTAAGATTACAGTGTTTCCCACACATTCATTTATTTGTGGCGGCCCGCCACGAAAGAATTAAGGACGCCACAAAATTGTATTTATTTTTTTATTTTATTTTTTTTCTATTTTATTTATTTATTTATTTTTGTCCTGTCCAGCTTCTTGGGCAAATCATATAGTTGATGTAGATGCCCATATTGGCTGTTAAGATTTACTTTACAAAAGAGAAGTGTAGGATCAAGATTTTTGGAGCTCTTTGTTCAGTGGATCAGATGTTTGATGAAGCTTTGTGTGTATCTACCACCACTACTGTTTTCTGTTTATTTGTTACTGACTGTGGCAGGACACCTCTGCCTCTGTTTCACTTTATGTTGCTGGTAGATAATATGGTTGTAGTAGTAGGCTAAAGTTAAATTATTTAGTATGCACTAATTAAAGTGGCAGAGCTTTAAGAGACATTTTAGCTTTTATATTTTTATAAGATATATTTTTTGTAAGAACCACAATTAATAAATATTATTCAGTGAATAACTTATTGTTCAAATCTGTATATAAATATGTAGATAAAGTGTTGTAATAATATTGTAAAATGCATGGATGGATGGATGTATGGACGTTTTAAAACAAAACTGTTATTATTAATTAGTAAGTATACATTTTTTGAGCCTTTTTAGAGAAAATCCTATTGTAGTAAATTATGCAAATTACTTGATGTCATGGTGACCACGCCCATAGCCACGCCCCCACCGCCACAGGTATCTTGGCAGTTTATGGGAAACACTGGATTAACATTTAGAACTCGGGCATTTATTGAGCTACAACTATTAACCATGAGGACAGACATGTTGCGGCAGAAGACCAGCGGTGCCTTTGTTCATATCAATTAGGGATAGGCAATATGGCCGAGAATCTATATCCAGATATATATTACAGCCTCGGAGTATGTTAAGGTAACGTGTGGCGTTCCACAGGGTTCGGTTCTTGGCCCTATACTCTCAAGTAAGTATATGCTGCCGCTAGGCAACTTCATACGCAAATACGGTGTTAGCTTTCACTGTTATGCTTATGACACCCAACTTTACACACCCCTAAATCTAACCAACGTGCCAGATTGTAGTCACCTGGAGGCGTGTTTAAATAAAATTAAACAATGGGTGTCCAGTAAATTTTTGCATCTTAACGCTCAGAATGGTTGATTATCGGTCCTGCTAAACACCGGCACTTATTTAATAATACCACCTTAACATTTGACAACAATTATACAAAGCGACTTGATAAAGAATATCGCTATTATCTTCGACCCCACTCTCTCGTTTGAGTGCTACTAAAACAGCCTTCTTCCATCTCTGTAATAATCTCTCAAATTCGTCCCATTTTGTCCACCACCGACGCAGAGATCATTATTCATGCATTCGTTACATCTCGTCTCGATTATTATGTCCATCATTAAAAGATTACAGTTGGTACAAAATGCGGCTGCTGGACTTTTTTTACAAAGTACATGGAAGAAGAATTTTGAAAAATACCTTCTATCTTATTGAAAACTAGATATTTTTCATCTCAGTACGTTAATCATGACTGACTTATCTATTGCTAGACTGGCTGTACTAATCATTTACTGATGTAAGTGTGTTACAAAAAGAAGACAGTAAGTGAACTTAAGGGCTCTGAAGTATAAAAGGGGTAGGACTAAATAAGTTTTGCTTCTTCCTACTCCTTTTCGGACATGTAAAGAGAAATTATATGAAAATATGCGATTGTAAGTATGTTCATGTTCGAAATAAATTAAACTCAACAATTGAATATCTTAGTTGGTCAGGCAGTAATGCTGGCATGTGATTTGAACTTAATGAAAAAGACTGAAAATAGGCCGGGGGTCTGGGGGCCGCAGGTGCAACCTGAAGCTCCAGTTTTTTCTGTCTCTTCGACTCCCTCACCAAATGCAAAAATCATAAAGAGTACAAACAATGTTTATTCTATTAGCTAACTTCCTTTATCTGAATAGCCATTTGTGATTTATAGCATGAAATAACAAATATCTTTCAAAATGATTCAACTATTCAATGTCAAAATATATACAGTAGAAATAATGAACAAAATGTCAGCTACTGTCTCGTTCTGAAATGGCAATGAAAATGAAATGTAGCATTTAGCTATACTGTAGCAAGACATCACATGTCTGCCACAATCATGTGTGTTCTTAAATGTGTAATTCCACGTCTTCCATGTCGAGAGCAGTTTGATTTGACTAAAATGAATGTGTTGGGCATTGTTCTATCCAGACGCATACATTTGTACAAATGTGGCCAAGTAGACGCATTGTGGGTTCCCTGGATGTAGTCTACATCGCTAAAAGAAAACTCTGAGGAAGATAATCCTTCTGCCATCGTCCACTTGTTTTTTTTATTATATGAATCACCCGCTTGAATATTCCCTCTTCTCATCTCCGACTCTCTCGTCGTCATTTGGGATGTGGGCGTCTGTTTTGATTTCCTATCCTGGTTCGATGACCCGCCCGATCTCACCTCTGATTGGCCTGTCCCTAATGTATTGCCCTAATCTTAACCAATCGTGACTCATCATAGTAAACCAACCAACCAATCATGGATTTTCTTATACGTAAACCAAGCAATCATCATTGATGTTTCCCGTACATGTTGTCCCCTGCCCGTGGAGTTGCTTCGCTACGTAGCTTCGATTTGTAAATAAATTTTTAATGGAAAATCGTAGTTTTTACCACTGGATTATCAAAAACCGTACTCATTACGGGAAAACCGTAGTTGTTGGCAGGTATGGCAAAGAGACAGATTCAGATTTTAACACATTGTAGATCGCAAAAAACGAAGAAAACCAGAAATTTAAAAAATATATTTTTACAGAGATAAAAAAAGACAGATTTCCAACAATAGACGGAAAAATCACATGCCTGGTAATGTGTTTATTAAACAAGTTTAGATTGGGAAATGTCATTTCTAATGCAGAAATCAGTTTATTTTTTTCATGGTAACATTTAGGATAGCTACAGTAGTGTGAGCTTACATCTCCAGTAATTGAGCAGTGTCACCAGTTTGTGAGTTTCTCAAAGTATCAATCACGGTTTAATAGGGGTGTAACGGTACGTGTATTGGTATTGAACCGTTTCGGTGCGGGGGTGTACCAAACGAGTTTCCACACGGACATATTAAGTAGCGTAATGCACGTTGTGTAAACAATGCACACCGAGGCACAACACATGGCATGCTAGCAGCTAACGGGCTACGATAGACTAACCATACGTCCTCTTTTCACCGGACATGTCCTCTTTTGCGGAGCTGTCAGGGCGGAGTTTCTTAAATGCCTCAAATGTCCGGCATTTTGAGTTAGGGTTGCGTGTATTTTCAATGTACGTTCAGGGTTAAGAAGGGGTTAAAAACAAAACAAATTGTGCGCGCAGCAGCATTGGTGAGGGAGGGGCAGAGAGAGAGAGCGAGAGAGTTATGATAAACGCGCATGCGTCGCCAGGCTCTGCTTTTTATCCATAGATTTATCAGATTACATTTTTTATTATCTATAGCAGGGGTGTCAAAAGTGTGCCCCGGAGGCCATTTGCGGCCCACAGCTAATGTTTTAAAGGCCCACGGCACATTCTAAAAATACTATTAAAATAAACAAAAACATAACAAAAGTGAAATAAAAAAGCTTAAAGGTTAAATGTAATTTAGAAAAAGTTGCAAAGTTGACTAATAAAACAAAGCTATTTTTTTTTTCAATCAATCAATCAATCAATGTTTATTTATATAGCCCTAAATCACAAGTGTCTCAAAGGGCTGTACAAGCCACAACGACATCCTCGGTACAGAGCCCACATTTTCTTTCAAACTGTCATTGCTCAAAACATAATATTGAATCAAAATCAATGTTATTATGAATTATTGACCTATCCAAGATTCCGAATACTTCACATCAAATATTCCACTAAGAAAAATATTTTTGGTGGAAGATTTTGCAAATTTGGTAAATAACCCAAAAATTTATATTTTGTTGTTTTCTTACTGTACCGAAAATGAACGGAACCGTGACCTCTAAACCGAGATACGTACCGAACCGAAATTTTTGTGTACCGTTACACCCCTACAGTTAAACAATAATTATATTTTAAAACATTAATACTAACCGTGGTAAGTTTACAGGGGTTTATCATTATACCCTTTGTTACATCCCTAGCTAGTCTTAAATTACCACTTCTTATCTGTCTGCTAAGCAAGCAAGAAGTGACGTTAGTGGCAGCAGAACAGTAACAGTAACTGATATTAGCAGAGTTAATAACTAAAAACTTTACAATACTCACCAAGCATTGTAGGAGATTAGGCTGGGAAGTTACACTGAAGAGGACGTAGCGTTTGCTTTAGGTGCTTGACCTAATAAGCAGTCAAACATTTTATTTCAGGAGTATGTTGCAAGTGTTCTATTAAGTGCAAGTGTTTCATTAATTTGCTTGTGCTTCAACCTTTGGATGCAACTACTTTGAGACAAATGTTGCAAAATACTGTAAAACTTGTGAACTCTGGCATGACATTGTCAGGAAGACCTTGCTTTGTCATTCTAGTCTTTAAAAAAAAACATTTCCACACAAAAGGGATGGGTGTCTGTATTGTAAATACTGCATACCTGTGATATACCATGGCTACAATTGATACCAGAGCAACTGCAGCACACAAAGCTACCTTGACGGAGCCTCTAACACCTGTCAGCTATACCTCACATTACTGAATGGAGTTTTTGTGTACAAATATGATGCAGTATCCTGAAAAAATGTGGGTTGGAACTTGGAGATCTCAACATGGTCATTTGCTGCAAATGGCAGCAAACTAGAGATGCACCTTGGGGCACTTGGCTCTGCGCACACTTCCACTTGGCCATGTTGTACTTTAGGAAGGGAGGACTTGAAAATACAGGAGCTAAACCTGATTTTTTTCAGTTTGAGGATTAACCAAAGCCCTACATTAAATAAAAAAATATTTAAACTCTAAATCATGCAAAGACACTCTTGCATTAAGGGTAGAAGCTTAAAAAGAAGCAAGAAAGGTTCCATCCGTTAAAAAATATATCCATGAATGATTTATTGACAATCCAGGTACACGTTAAAAGCACAACAAGCCCTCCTCATCAAAGTTTAGTTAAGAGCCTACGACTGATTAGAACTGCTAAGCCTTCAGTCTGCCTAAGTAGCTTGGTGTCCTCAACGGTAAGTGATTATTCCTGTCACTCGTGCTTGGTTTGGCGGGGGTATATCACTACTGTAAAAGACCCAAGAAAGCACAGTCTAGCCGGAGCATTCTCATCATTGTTTCACAAATGAATAACGCAGTGTTAAGTCCTGCTGGTACAACATAGAAGTGGTGCAAGCCAACAATAACTACTGCTATTCATGGGTCATCAGCCCACAGCTTTTAACACAGCATAACCTCCGGGAATTAGGGCAAAATTTCCCGACGCATTTTGCCTGTAACGATGCAAGAAGCGACGTTCCTGTGAGAAACCAAGTAGGGGCCAGTTAAACCACAACACCAATGCGATTCGGTATAGCCATCAAAGCATACACAGGTAATGGCTATGCACAACTAAAAGGAGAAGAGTGAGTTAAGCGTAGAGGCCCAACGGAACAAAAAAGAAGAATCTATTTTGCAGTCTGGAGTGAGTAACCCACTTTAGAGTGGAAAACAGTTGGAAGTCTGTGTGTAACGGCAGAGCCACAGTCATGGTGACAATAAAGGCCCCTTCATCATGTGTTGGAGCATTTTAACCTTTGGATAATCTTATCTTGTCAAATGTGCAGTTGTTTCCAAATGAAAACCTGCCAGTTCTAGATTTTGGGGGGGGGAAATAAGCATGACGACACAGTGCTCTAAAGAAAAGCTCCTTGATTTACTTGAAATAAAAACTCTTGATTTGATATTGAAGACAATTCACGGATAACATGTGGTCATTGAAAAGGTATGTTTACTGCGTGTCGTAAAGAGGTTTTAGTCATTAAAAACTTTGGTCAAATTTTTTTATCCTGGCAAAAAGGACGTACTGTCCACTTTGATAGAACACAGCACACACTGTACATTTCTTCAACTGTAACAGTTGAATGACTGCCCAGTATGAATGACCTATCATAGAAGGTCATGTACTCAGCTTAATCTGTACCTGCAATAAATAAACTACTCCCTTCATTTATTTTTATAATTACGCAAAAGCATTTCTTAAGAACCTCAACATTTTTACATAGGTCAAAGTTTGGGTTTAAGTAGGGCTCGGCGGTACAGTGGTATTAAAAGTTATACTGGTATATTTTAGAAAGAGGTATGTATTTGAGACAATACCACCATACCGACACAGCATCTTTTCATGCTTACTTTGATAGTTAGAGCACTCCCACCGGCGCACTAGCATGCGTCCAGAGTCGCTACCGCGCATTACCGGCACCGACCCCCTGCCACGTTCACCTTGGCGCACCATAGCTCCGGCAGCTGGCGGCGACTCCTCTTTATTAACCAGCGGTAAAACAATCTCGTGAAAATATTAAACAGAACAGCCGTCAGAGACGACAAACTGCCGCTGCTAACTGCTAAAGCTAACAGCTATAGCGCATCTGAAACCCTCGCTGATGTCACACGTCACTTGCCAAAAGACACCGCCTTCCAACACTGCTCACATATGAGACTTCTCTCAACTGCAAATTACATTATTTGAAGTTTTTTTTGGAAGTAACGGATTACTTTCCCTAGTAATTACATTCATTAAAGGGTAATACTATTAGTAATTACTTTTTTGGGTAAGTAATGACTACCAATAATTAATTACATTTTAAAAGTAATTTTTTAAACACTGGTAATTAGGTAAATACTATTTTTTTCAAAGCTGCGCGATATACCGGATTTAAGTATAATACTGGTATATTTTAGAAAGCGATATATATTTGAGACAATACCGCCAAACCGGTATCTTTTGGTATCAAAGCCTGCTCAGTGGTCTTGTGGTTAGAGTGTCCGCCTTGAGACTGGAAGGTCGTGAGTTCAAACCCCGGCCGAGTCATACCAAAGACTATAAAAATGGGACCCCTGCCTGGCACTCATCATCAAGGGTTGGAATTGGGGGTTAAATCACCAAATGATTCCCGAGCGCGGCAACCGCTGTTATTCACTGCTCCCCTCACCTCCTAGTGGGTAACATGGGGATGGGTCAAATGCAGAGGATCATTTCACCACACCTAGTGTGTGTGTGACTATCGTAGGGACTTTAACTTTAACTTTTGATGCGCCTTTGTTAGGACGTTTGCTCTTCTCTGCACCTGACAGGCGAAGCACAGGGCATCCTCTTTGGACCTTGCGTGTTTATTGAGGCTCCTCTCTGACGCACAATGACGCCCTGTGCATCAAACTTTTAAAAATATATGGCGCGCGGTACAGACTTCTCGATTCCCGTGATACAATGCTTTGGTCAGCGACCACATTTGGCTTTTGGTGAGTGACTACAGCTTTATTTACATATACACCAATTTATTTAAGAACATATCTCTCCTTGTAGGGACTTTTATCACTAATCTCATCTGTTTATGTTGTTCAATTCTGTTAGAGACTTAGCACGGAAGCTAGCGATAGCTCCTCTGTGCTGCTCACTCGGTGTGTCAAATATTTAACTACAACTTGGTTTAAAAAAGTGCGCCTCTACCTTTAGCCTGTGCGGACTAAAGTACTGTAGTATAGCGGCTGAAAAGTATCTTTAAACTGAACAGCCAGCAGCTTTCACCGCAACGAGCGCATAGAAGAAGCTCCATCTATTCCGCGTGAAACCTAACATACATAAACAAAATGAATGAAAATTTCCCTGACATAGTAAAGGCTAACTTTTTACTTTTAAAAGAATAAACACCACATTAAGTTACTACTTACAACAAAAATAATCTGAGCTCTTTCAACACTGGTTATCTAGCCATACAAGACTGAGGCAATCTTAAGCAGTTTGAAAGTTTTTTTTTAAAATACTGGTATAAATTGGATTGAAACTAAAACACCACGGTGTCCGTTATTGTTCATATCGCCCGGCCTTAACTGGTAGTAATAGTAATGTGGTGTTGAGTTTAAACTAAATACTTTGCATGTTTTGTATAAAATACCGATATATATTGTATATCGCCATTTGGCCTAAAAATACAGTGATTGCCCAGACCACAGGTCGGCAACCCGCGGCTCCGGAGCCGCATACGGCTCTTTGACTACTCTGATGCGGCCCAACTGTATACTTGCCGACCCTCCCGATTTACCCGGTAGACTTCCGAATTTCAGTGCCTCTCCCTGTAATCTCCCAGGGCAATTATTCCCCGATTTTTCACCCTGTGAACTATAATAAGGGGATACTGTGATTAAACAGAATTTAGCGCCCTCTACAGCCAACAGTATAAATGTGCCAGTCCAGGTACATGTTATATGCAGCTTCTGCTTGCACACGAATGTGACAGCAAGGCATACTTGGTCCACAGCCATACAGGTTACACTGACGGTGGCGATATAAACAACTTTAACACTCTTACTAACATGCACCACACTGTGAACCCACACCAAACAAGAATGACAAACACATTTCGGGAGAACATCCGCACTGTAACAACATAAACACAACAGAACAAATACCTAGAATCCCATGCATCCCTAACTCTTCCGGGCTACATTATACACCCCCGCAACCACCAAACCCCCCTCCCCTCCCCACCGTGCGTCGGTTGAGGTGGGCGGGGTTTGGTGGTAGCGGGGGTGTATAATGTTTGAGTTTGAGTTTGAGTTTATTTCGAACATGTAGCCCGGAATGTTAAGGGATGCATGGGATTCTGGGTATTTGTTCTGTTGTGTTTATGTTGTGTTACAGTGCGGATGTTCTCCCGAAATGTGTTTGTCATTCTTGTTTGGTGTGGGTTCACAGTGTGGCACATATTAGTGAGAGTGTTAAAGTTGTTTATATCGCCACTGTCAGTGTAACCTGTATAGCTGTGGACCAAGTATGCCTTGCCGTCACTTACGTGTGCAAGCAGAAGCTGCATACAACATGTACCTGGACTGGTACGTTGTCAATGCTGGATGTAGAGGGCGCTATTATTGTTTGTTTGGGTGAAAATCAGCAGACCTTCGAGAGAAAAATGGACTTAAATTTCTTGGATCTCCCGGTAAAATCGGGAGTGTTGGCAAGTATGACGCTGTCAAGCGCCATTCATATAAACTTGTGGTCTGCACTAACATAAAATTTTCATATTAAGATGCGGGCTGCATGTTTGAAACCCCTGGTTTATACATAGCACAAAGCTAAAAAAAACTTTGTATGCAGTGTTATTTCATTTTAAATTTCAAAGAGTTTTGTGGCTCCCATTGTTTTCTTTAATTTGTGAAACTGGTCAAAATGGCTCTTTGAGTGGTTAAGGTTGCCGACCCCTGGCCCAGACCTAGGTGGAAGTACCACACCTCTTGCAGTGATTCTGATTTTTGTTCCACCACATATGTACAGCATAAGTACTGGAGATCAGAAAAATGGATAACAAGTGATACAGAACAGGAACGAAACACGCATAGCAATGAAATCAGTCCTTCTCTTGTCCCAGCTGCCGAGTACAATAAGTTCAACACAACAATCAGTCGACATTCATAATAAAAGAACAAGAACTTGGCTTCAATCAGTAGAAGCACTGGAAATTCAATATCAACTAGTTTGCCGACTAAAGAAGGAAAAACATGACAAAGGCTATGGTAAGTTGAGCTACAACCTCACTTCTTTATCGTCTCAATACAGGCATCAAAACAGGAGCTCAGAACAATCAGATAAACCTATTAAAACAATTAGTTTTACGCATAGGCAATTACCAAAACAACAGTTTTTATCCTTAATAAGTGTTTGCAACATGAGCCAAAAGCAACACAAAAGCAAATTACAAAAGGTGGCAATGCAAACAATCTACATCATAGCAATAGAACTGCAATTTTGTAATTACGACTTCAGTAAATGAGTAATAATGGTTTAGTGTAAACCCACTTAGAAATTGTGGAAGAGCATATGTTCTTGGACAATTATATTTCCAATCATTTCAATGTTGGTATTTAACTACTGTTGTTGTCTATGTGGGGAACTGAAAATTGTACTCTTGACATTGAAGGTGTCACCGTTGTGCAAACCTTTTACTAAAGATCACATTGCTTTTCAAGTACTATTGCTCAAGATCGTACCATGTGCTTGGACGTTGTGCAAGAGCGTGGCATGTTCTTAGGCAATTATACTTTAAAATGACATTTTGGTGAAAACAGGAAAGTTGAAAAGTTGCTCTGTTCAGGGCCCCACTAAAAGGTAATCCCTAAGGACAATTCCAGGACATTGATAACCGCTACAGACAAACCAAGCTTTCGTGTCAAACCTTTCCAATGCCTGTCACTCAACAGAGGACGGGAGAGACAAACCTCACACTTATGGACCAATACTAACACTTACAACTTACAGTGGGTTGTTTATCTGTAGGTGCTAAATTCTGAAAAGTCTCAAAATCTATCAAAGACAAAGTCCACTAAAAGCACTGAGGCGCAGAACTGCAAATTTAATTGGCTGGTGGCGTCACGTGGGGAGCCGCACCGGCTATAAGCAGAGAAGGGCTGCACTAATGTTGCCTCACAAATAAGGTGACAACAGACATGCAATCGACCACCCCTAACCTAACATCTTTGACAATCAAAGCATGATCGTAACAATACACATTTTGTGTTATTAATGCGTGAAACTGCTTAACATGGAAGTATAGCTCTTCTCCTCCAAATGCAAGTGCAAGCTGGAATACATTTGTATTCCTTCAAAATACAACTCATGCAAGACACCAACGCACTGCAGGTATTTTTTTTAATCGTCTTTAAAAGTGTCTTTATATACTTTTTGTGTTGAGCTGTTTCAAAAGCGTACGTTAAAAAACATTTCATTAAAGCAAATTAATTATCCAGTCATGGTATTATCTGTCGAGAGTACACTTATTCATGACGAAAAATTATCTAAATTATATCTTTCTGCGATTAAATATTTTAATGTTAACGCGTTAAAGCATGTGATTAATAAAAAAAGTATCACGTGCCATAAATGAATGATGATTAATCAAAGTTTATGTTTTGACCGCCGTCTGAAAGCAGCACCCTTTACACAAGCAGTGATCACATCACACCAGTGAGAGTGAAATGTTTTGCGTCCACTTCGCTTCAAATTAAACCTAGATTAAACTTTAGATAAACCTGAGGTTATTAGTATTGCAGCGACTTTCTTATCATCAGAGCACATCAAGTTTAAAATAGCAGCTTAAAGCGAAACATGACGCAAGGATGACGCCGCTAGCATGAATGCTACTTAAATAGGGTTGCCAAACTTCCCCTGAAAAAGAAGTTGTCCGTATTTAGAAACAAAAGTACGCGTTTCTTATTATCTGTCAATAGACGCACTTTGTCAGTATTTTTATTAAGTAAGTGGCCAACAGAGCAGATTATTTTGTTTCATGTTCCCAGGTAGGTGCGCCAACATCTTCTTTCCTTTTTTTTAAATTCATATTATATTTTATAAACTCATAAAATATGTCCCTGGACACATGAGGACTTTGAATATGACCAATGTATGATCCTGTAACTACTTGGGGTCGGATCGATAACCAAATTTGTGGTATCATCCAAAACTAATGTAAAGTATCCAAACAACAGAAGAATAAGTAATCATTACATTTTAACAAAAGTGAAGATAGTAGTATATCTTTCTGTGTGGAGTTTGCATGTTCTCCCGTGACTGCGTGGGTTCCCTGGGGTGCCGTGGGAGATTATGCAATTTCACCTAATTGGGTTAAAAATATATGGGCAGCACGGTGGAAGAGGGGTTAGTGCATGTGCCTCACAATACAAAGGTCCTGAGTAGTCCTGAGTTAGAACCCGGGCTCGGGATCTTTCTGTGTGGAGTTTGCATGTTCTCGCCGTGACTGTGTGGGTTCCCTCCGGGTACTCCGGCTTCCTCCCACCTCCAAAAACATGCACCTGGGTATAGGTTGATTGGCAACACTAAATTGGCCTTAGTGTGTGAATGTGAGCGTGAATGTTGTCTGTCTATCTGTGTTGGCCCTGTGATGAGGGGGCGACTTGTCCAGGGTGTACCCTGCCTTCCGCCCGAATGCAGCTGAGATAGGCTCCAGCACCCCCCGCGACCCCAAAAAGGGACAAGCGGTAGAAATTGGATGGATGCATGAAGATAGAACATGTTAAAAGAGAAAGTAAGAAGATATTAACAGTAAATGAACAAGTAGATTAATAATACATTTTTACAGCTTGTCCCAAATAATGTTGACAAAATAATAGAATGATAAATAACACAATATGTTACTGCAGAGTTTTTCAACCTTTTTTGAGCCAAGGCACATTTTTTGCATTGAAAAATTCCGGAGGCACACCACCAGCAGAAATCATTAAAAAAAACTAAACTCAGTTGACAGTAAAAAAAAAGTCGTTGTCGCAATTGTTGGATATGACTTTAAACCATAACCAAGCATGCATCACTATAGCTCTTGTCTCAAAGTAAGTGTACTGTCACCACCTGTCACATCACGCCGTGACTTATTTTGAGTTTTTTGCTGTATTCCTGTGTGTAGTGTTTTAGTTCTTGTCTTGCGCTCCTATTTTGGTGGCTTATTCTCTTTTTTTGGTATTTTCCTGTAGCAGTTTCATGTCTTCCTTTGAGCGATATTTCCTGCATTTACTTTGTTTTAGCAATCAAGAATATTTCAGTTGTTTTTATCCTTTGTGGGGACATTGTTGATTGTCATGTCATGTTCGGATGTACATTGTGGACGCCGTCTTTGCTCTACAGTAAGTCTTTGCTGTCATCCAGCATTCTGTTTTTGTTTACTTTGTAGCCAGTTCAGTTTTAGTTTCGTTCTGCATAGCCTTTCCTAAGCTTCAATGCCTTTTCTTAGGGGCACACACCTTTTGTTTATTTTTGGTTTAAGCATTAGACACCTTTTTACCTGCACACTGCCTCCCTCACTCAACAACAAAACATAATTTGCAGACTATAATTACTGGTTTGCAAAAAATATTTTTAACCCAAATAGGTGACATTAGCTCATCTCCCACAGCACACTAGTGTGGTTGAAAAACACTGTTACTGCATACGTCAACAGAATAATTAGGAGCCTTTGTTTGCTTACTTACTACTAAAAGACAAGTTGTCTAGTATGTTCACTATTTTATTTAAGGACTAAATTGCAGTAAGAAACATGTTTAATGTACCGTAAGATTTTTTGTTAAAATAAAGCCAATAATGCTATTTTTTTGTGGTCCCCTTTATTTAGAACAGTGGTTCTTAACCTGGGTTCGATCGAACCCTAGGGGTTCGGTGAGTCGGGCTCAGGAGTTCGGCGGAAGTCATGACACACCCGATTCATCGTGTAAATAAAAACTTCACCCTATCGGCGTATTACGGGTACGGCAACAGCAGAAGTCACACTGATTTGCAGGTGTGTAATTTGTTGTGAGTTTATGCACTGTGTTGGTTTTGTTGTTTGAACAAGGTGATGTTCATGCACGGTTCATTTTGTGCACCAGTAAAAAAACATGGTAACACTTTAGTATGGGGAACATATTCACCATTAATTGGTGGCTTATTAACATGCAAATTAGTAACATATTGGCTCTTAACTAGTCATTATTAAGTACTTATTAATGCCTTAATCGGCATGGCCTTATTGTAACCTTCACCCTCTAACCCTGGCCCTAACCTTAACCAAATAACTCTAAATTAAGTCTTTGTTACTTAGAATATGTTCCCCATACTAAAGTGTTACCAAAAACATATAACTTTGTCTTGAATTTGAAAAAAAACATTTAATTTTTCACTAAAGAAGGGTTCTGTGAATGCGCATATGAAACTGGTGGGGTTCGGTACCTCCAACAAGGTTAAGAACTAGGGATGTCCGATAATGGCTTTTTGCCGATATCCGATATTCCGATATTGACCAAACCCTTAATTACTGATACCGATATCAACCGATACTGATATATACAGTCGTGGAATTAACACATTATTATGCCTAATTTGGACAACCAGGTATGGTGAAGGTCCTTTTTTAAAAAATTAAAAAATAAAATAAGATAAATAAATTAAAAACATTTTTTTGAATAAAAAGAAAGTAAAACAATATAAAAACAGTTACATAGAAACTATTAATTAATGAAAATGAGTCAAATTAACTGTTAAAGGTTAGTACTATTAGTGGACCAGCAGCACGCACAATCATGTGTGCTTACGGACTGTATCCCTTGCAGACTGTTTTGATCTATATTGATATATAATGTAGGAACCAGAATATTAATAACAGAAACAACCCTTTTGTGTGAATGAGTGTAAATGGGGAGCAGTGTTTCCCATAAACTGCCAAGATACCTGTGGCGGTGGGGGCGTGGCTATGGGCGTGGCTATGGTCACCATGACATCATCGAGTAATTTGCATAATTTACTACAATGATATGATTTTCTCTAAAAAGGCTCAAAAAATGTATACTTACTAATTGATAACAGTTTTGTTTTAAACGTCCGTCCATCCATCCATTTTACAATATAATTACAACACTTTATGTACATATTTATATACAGATTTGAACAATAAGTTATTCACTGAAATATATTTATTAATTGTGGTTCTTACAAAAAATATATCTTATAAAATATAAAAGCTAAAATGTCTCTTAAAGCTCTGCCCCTTTAATTAGTGCATACTAATTAATTTAACTTCAGCCTACTACTACAACCATATTATTTACCAGCAACATAAAGTGAAACAGAGGCAGAGGTGTCCTGCCACAGTCAGTAACAAATAAACAGAAGACAGTAGTGGTCAAATACAAATAAGGCAACAAGAGAAGTATCCTACACTTGTCTTTTGTAAAGTAAATCTGAACAGCCTATATGGGCATCTACATCAACTATATGATTTGCCTGAGAAGCTGGACAGGCCAAAATATATATATATATATTTTATTTGTGGCGGACGTAATTCTTTCGTGGCGGGCCGCCACAAATAAATGAATGTGTGGGAAACACTGGGGGAGGGAGGTTTTTTGGGTTGGTGTACTAATTGTAAGTGTATCTTGTGTTTTTCATGTTGATTTGATAAAAAAAACAAAAAAACAAAAAAAAACGATAGATAATAAAAAAAACGATACCGATAATTTCCGATATTACATTTTAAAGCATTTATCGACATCTCTATTAAGAACCACTGACTTAGAAAGTACCGAAAGGTATCGAAATAATTTTGGTACCGGTACAAAAATATTGGTATTGGGACAACACTGGTGGTTGAAAAACACTGCCCTAGATAATTAAATTGCGGGCCGGATTTGGCCCGCGGGCCTAGACTTTGACAGTAGTAATTTAATGACTACTCCTGTTTTTAATTGTGGTTTATGAGCCAACTCGGCTAAAACACGTTGAACCTGCTACGACACTTGGGCTCTTGAGCAATACTCCTGTAAAATGAATACAACTTTCTAGTCACTCCATCCCCTCCCTTCATCGGTGTTTTGGTGTGTCATGACGACAGGGATCTGACTAACACGTTGACACGAAAGATGTTGTCGTGACGAGGACTGCCTTTTAAAAAAGATCAGAGAAAATGGCGGGGTGATACTTGGCGTGTTTGGGACAACAACAGACCGCAGCTCGGTCTGCCAGACACACCGACGCAGGCTTGGAGGAGGGAAAAATAAAAAAAAATGAAAAAAAACTTCCAGAAATCACCACGCTGCTTCTGCTGGACCAATGCTAACCGTACACTGGGACTACGAAACACATTTTCCACGCAGATGAATTAAAAAATAAATAAAAATAAAACATTGCTGGCTTTGGTTCATTGGGTCGAGTACAAAGTAGCGTCAAAAGCCAAATTCAAACCCACAATTTTGCGGGCTTCATCGCGTACAATGAATAAGTTTCTACCAACTCAGCAGCTTTTAAACGAGCGTCGTTTAAGTACAGGGTACCAAAAACACAACAAAAAACGGATGCGAGTTAAATATATTTAGTAAGTTCGAGTATGTTATAGCGAGAAAAGCTCACCTTTTAGTGACGTTCCGCACCGGGGGAATCCTTGCAGCGACTCACTGGCCCCAGACTCGCCGCTTAGTGCTCAACTTGTGGCAGCCAACTAGCCAGCTGTGACTGACACGGACCATCAAGATGGACGTGTAGGCAAGTAGAGCATCCG
Source organism: Entelurus aequoreus (assembly GCF_033978785.1). Taxonomy (NCBI): domain Eukaryota; kingdom Metazoa; phylum Chordata; class Actinopteri; order Syngnathiformes; family Syngnathidae; genus Entelurus; species Entelurus aequoreus. Next base: position 6,355,212 of record NC_084754.1, on the reverse strand, counting down.
GTTTATGCTTTCAAAATAAATACAACCACGTCACCTGAGACGTCATAAAAGTCGATTACATTCAAGATCATTCAAAATAATCATTTAGAAATGACGATTTGGATACAACTGTCATTTTTTTATCAAGCATTTCGATACATTTCTGGTCAAATACATGATTGGATGTGTTTTAAACTAACAGCCCAACTTCCTGTACCGGTGACTGTGACGTAGACGGAAGTAATTACAAAATTAGATAGCAAATTACATTCCAAACTGATTTTATAGACGAGATCAAACTTGGTATTTTTGTAAACGAGTCTGTAACATAGAAATGTTTGTCAACATTATTATGATTTAGGCAAAATTGTTTCTACATAAATGTTGATTTATGAAAGTAAGGCCTACATTTTTTATTTTTTATTTTTTAAAATTAAATCAACATAAAAACGCAATATAGTGCACCCACCCAAAAACCCTCCCTCCCCATTCACACTCATTCTCACTCATTCACACAAAAGGATTGTTTCCTTCCGTTATTGATATTCTGGTTCCTACAATATATATCAATACAGTCTGCAAGGGATACAGTCCGTAAGCACACATGATTGTGCGTGCTGCTGCTCCACTAATAGTACTAACCTTTAACAGTTAATTTTACTCATTTCCATTAATTACTAGTTTCTATGTAACTGTTTTTTGTTTATTTTAATTTATTTTTTGTTCAAGAAAATGTTTTTAATGTATTTGTTTTTCTTTTCTTTAATTGGCTTAATGGGTTCCAATTATCAATCAAATCTTGGAGAATGATTAAGAGTACAAAAGCTCATAAATTGGTATCTTTTTTAAAAACAAGTGATTTAGGTAGCCTTTTATATATATATATATATATATATATATATATATATATATATATATATATATATATATATATATATATATATATATATTTCTTGGTATTATTACTCTCTGTATTTGCTTTTGTTTTCTTTCCTTGATGTTGAAAGTGCCTTGACTTTTGTGTGAATTATAAATGTATGTTTGTTGTTCAATAACAATAATAAATAAATAAATAAAAACATTCCAAACTGATTTTTAATTATTAATGGAATATACACCCTTCAAATGATTTTTTTAAACTAAAATTTAACATGGAGGTTGACGGCTGTTATATCTGAGGAGCTGTAGAGCAGTGTTTTTCAACCAGTGTGCCGTGAGATACAGTCTGGTGTGCTGTGGGAGATTATCTAATTTCACCTATTTGGGTTAAAAATATGTTTTGCAAACCAGTAATTATAGTCTGCAAATGATGTGTTGTTGTTGAGCGTAGGTACTGTCTAGAGCTCGGCAGAGTAACCGTGTTATACCATACCATATCAGTAGGTGGCAGCCGGTAGCTAATTGCTTTGTAGATGTCGGAAACAGCGGGAGGCAGTGTGCAGGTAAAAAAGGTGTCTAATGCTTAAACCAGGGGTGTATAAAGTGCGGCCCAGGGGCCATTCGCAGCCCGCAGCTAATTGTTTACCGGCCCGCCACACATTCTGGAAATACTATTGTAAAAATAAAAAAGAACATTAAAAAAAAGTGGAATGAGGTTAAATCCAATGAGAAAAAGTTGCAATGTTGACACAAAAGCTGCCATGCAGGCTGTTATTTTTTCTTTTGTCTTTTTTTCTTTTTCTTTTTTTGCCATTGCTCAAAACAAAAAAAAAAGACAAAAAATCCATGTTATAATAAATTATTTTCAGGGCTCCAATTACTTCAAATATTTCACTTTAAAATGTTTTATGTGGTAAATATTGCATATATTGTGTTTTCTTTGACAAAAGCGCATAAAACAAACAAAATAATAGCTCCAGCATAAAATCGACAGACTTATCTGAAGTTGCTCTCGTAACTTAAGTGTTGAAAGTAAAAGAAAAACCTAATAAAAATGTATCACTTTATGAGTGGGGCACCTTTTGGATCCCAAATATATCTAGTGGTATTTTATTTATCTTTTCACTGTGATTACTCAAAAATATTAAAGAATTAAAATCAAAGGTGTCCTGCATTATTGATTTTTTAGGGCTCTAATTACTAAATACTGCATATTTCAGTTTTACTATAAAAAAACAAAGTTGTTTTTGACAAAAAAGCCATAAAACATTTTTATTTTATTTTTTATTACTTTATATCAACTTGAAGTTGACATAGAGATTTACTGTAAGCGTTAAATAATTTAAAAAAATTATAATCTGACTTATTTTTAACATTTTAATGACTTATAGTCCCCAGGACCCCTAAAGGTAAAATAAATTAAAAAATCCATATATTTTGTTATGGTTTGAAAATGAAAAATATCAAAATGGCCCCCACATGCTTTAATTTTTCCGTGTGCGGCCCTCAGTGGAAAAAGTTTGGACACTCCTGGCTTAAACCAAAAATAAACAAAAGGTGAGTGCCCTTAAGAAAAGGCATTGAAGCTTAAGGAAGGCTATGCAGAACCAAACTAAAACTGAACTGGCTACAAAGTAAACAAAAACAGAATGCTGGATAACAGCAAAGACTTACTGTGGAGCAAAGACAATGTACATCCAAACATGACATGACAATCTACAATGTCCCCACAAAGAAGGATAAAAATAACTTAAATAGTCTTGATTGCTAAAACAAAGCAGGTGCGGTGAATAGCGCTCAACAAAAGACATGAAACTGCTACAGGAAAATACCAAAAAAAGAGAAAAAGCCACCAAAATAGGAGCACACGACAAGAACTAAAAACCTACACACAGGAAAACAGAAAAAAACCTCCAAATAAGTCAGGGCGTGATGTGACAGGTGGTGACAGTACACCAACTTTGAGACGAGAGCTATAGTGATGCATGCTTGGTTATGGTTTAAAGTCATATCCAACAATTGCGACAATGACTTTTTACTGTCAACCGAGTTTCGTTTTTTAATGATTTCTGCTAGTGGTGTGCCTCCGGATTTTTTCAACGCAAAAAATGTGCCTTGGCTCAAAAAAGGTTGAAAAACACTGCCGTAGAGGATGTCAATCATCTGTTTGTGGAATGTGAGCGTGTACATGTGTTTTGGGAGGAGATCAGAGATTGCTTGAGAGACAAGGGTGTGGGGATGTCCCCATTAACTATAGCTGAGATCAAATTTGGTATTTTTTTATAAATGATGGTAGTATAGAAATGTTTTTGAAAATGTTTAATATGCTCCAAGCAAAAAAAAAATGTATACATGAATGTCGATTTCTGAAAGTAAAAGCTAAATTTTCTAATTGGCTTAATGGTGTAAAATTATCAATTAAATCTTGGAAAATGATTAAAAGTACAAAAGGCCTTAAATTGATATCTTTATTGAAAACATTTAAAGTGATTGAGTTAGCCCTCTTTTGTCTTTTTGAATTTGGATTTTATCCTATTGTTTGTTACTAGGGATGTCCGAAAAGGGCTTTTTGCCGATATCCGATATTCCGATATTGTCCAACTCTTTAATTACCGATACCGATATCAACCGATACCGATATCAACCGATATATGCAGTCGTGGAATTAACACATTATTATGCCTAATTTGGACAACCAGGTATGGTGAAGATAAGGTACTTTTTTTTAAAAATTGTAAAATAAGATAAATAAATTAAAAACATTTTCTTGAATAAAAAAGAAAGTACAACAATATAAAAACAGTTACATAGAAAGAAACTAGTAATGAATGAAAATTAGTAAAATTAACTGTAAAAGGTTAGTACTATTAGTGGACCAGCAGCACGCACAATCATGTGTGCTTACGGACTGTATCCCTTGCAGACTGTATTGATATATATTGATATATAATGTAGGAACCAGAATATTAATAACAGAAAGAAACAACCCTTTTGTGTAAATGAGTGTAAATGGGGGAGGGAGGTTTTTTGGGTTGGTGCACTAATTGTAAGTGTATCTTGTGTTTTTTATGTTGATTTAATAAAAATAATTTTTTTTAAAAAAAAACGATACCGATAATAAAAAAAAACGATACCGATAATTTCCGATATTACATTTTAACGCATATATCGGCCGATAATATCGGCAGGCCGATCTCTATTTGTTACTATTCAATCAATCAATCAATGTTTATTTATATAGCCCTAAATCACAAGTGTCTCAAAGGGCTGTACAAGCCACAACGACACCCTCGGTACAGAGCCCACATACGGGCAAGGAAAACTCACCCCAGTGGTACCCCAGTACTATTATTTATTATTATTTTAATACTCTATTTGTATTTGCTTTAATTTTTTTTCCTTCAATATTTTGTGAAAGACAGTATTTGCTCAACCTGATGGATGTTTGAAATTGTTGAGATATGTTGAAAGTGCCTTGGTGTTTTGTGTACATTGAGGATATATGTTTGTATGTACATTGTTCAATAACATTTAAAATAAATGTAAACATTCCAAACTGATTTTAAACATGTTTTGTTTTTTTCTTCCAAAGAGCATTCTACATCAGTAAACTGCATTTTCGATGGTATCACTACCCAAATAAAACACAATTTCTTAAAAATATCCTGCTAATATGCTGGTACTATCTGAGACACATGTTGTGATCAGCTAATATAAACACAGTACTAAGGCAAATTAAGTGTGTGGAGGATATGAGGATATCTTATGAGTAATTAGACCAAAAAAATATTGCGGTAAATTCACTGAATCACATTCCATTATAGATAATTACCATGACTAGTTCAATTGCACATAATTATGACAGAGCAATGTTGCAGTTTGACAAAGTCAGCAATGACAAAAATGTGTTAAAGAACAACTGGTTATTCATCTCTGTGTTGATAGCAACCGATACAATGTAATCCTTAAAGAAAAGAATGATGCACATTTGTAACTTTGAAGAGTAAAAAGTGTGATGATCCGTTGCCCGGATCATGTTTTGTTTTAGTTCAAGACTCTCATAGTTCTGTTTCAGCACCCCTGGGTTTGTGTTTCTTGGTTGCTGATTATTTTCACCTGCCTCTGATTAGTGTTCGGGACGCTCACCTGCTCCCGAGCACTAATCAGAGAGCTATTTATTCCTGCCTTTCGCCACACTCGGTCTGGCTGTTTTGTTTGCTCCATGCAACATTACGTTGGTAAATCCTAGCTTCTGATTCCTGTTTCTATGCTAAGCTTTCCCGCTAGCTTTTTCCTTAGCTTCCCGTGCTAACGGCACGCTTTCCTGTACTTTCGTATTTTGCCTGATTTGTGGATAATAAATCATTGTCCTACCTGCACGCTGCCTTCGGAGTTCTGTCTGCTTCTTGGGTAAACAATCCACGCATAACCATGCAACCACATAACCATAACATAAAGTATATTGTAGGGCAGGAATGTTCAATAAAAGGGTTTTGGGAGGCCATACTTCTCCCTTCTCTATTATTCTTATTTTATATATTCCGGAGAACCAGTATGTGGGATCTGAACCGAGGATGTCGTTGTGGCTTGTGCAGCCCTTTGAGACACTTGTGATTTAGGGCTATATAAATAAACATTGATTGATTGATTGAACCAGCGTCCTCTATACCAGTGATTCTCCAATGGGGGTACGCGTACCCCTGGGGGTACTTGAAGGTATGCCAAGGGGTACGTGAGATTTTTTTTTAATATTCTAAAAATAGCAACAATTCAAAAATCCTTTATAGATATATTTATTGAAAAATACTTCAACAAAATATGAATGTAAGTTCATAAACTGAACATCAAATCAAGTAGGCTATTCCATTCATTACAATGCAACAATGCAATATTCAGTGTTGACAGCTAGATTTTTTGTGGACATGTTCCATAAATATTGATGTTAAAGATGTATTTTTTTGTGAAGAAATGTTTAGAACTAAGTTCATGAATCCAGATGGATCTCTATTACAATCCCCAAAGAGGGCACTTTAAGTTGATGATTACGTCTATGTGTAGAAATCTTTATTTATAATTGAATCACTTGTTTATTTTTTAGTTATTTTTATATCTTTTTTTCCAAATAGTTCAAGAAAGACCACAACAAATGAGCAATATTTTGCACTGTTATACAATTTAATAAATCAGAAACTGATGACATAGTGCTGTATTTTACTTTTTTTATCTCTTTTTTTTTTCAACCAAAAATGCTTTGCTTTGATTAGGGGGTACTTGAATTAAAAAACATTTCACAGGGGGTACATCACTAAAAAAAGGTTGAGAACCACTGATCTATACTAAAGATTTGATTTTGGTCTATTTATTTTGTCAGAGTTAAGGGAGTGTTCAGATAATCTGTTTTATGGACATTCTGCAGAAAACTTAAGTCTGGTATCATCTCTAAGACAGCACAGCAAAAAGGTGAGTTTCTCACACATTTTTTTAAACTGAACTCGCGGGTTATCCGTTGAATAGCACAAAGGATGAAAAAGGGAGGACCTAAAATGGAACCTTGAGGAACACTACTAGTATAGTTAAAGAAGTTGGACAAATGACTACTGACTGCATTTGAGGTAAACAAACTACAGCGAGAACTTAGTTACATAAATCACATTACCAATCATATGTAACTGTCAAAAAGTAGAGGATTTAAAGGCATTATCTTGAAGAACGCCTCAATTATGTAAATCACAAGCTTTGGCCCCCGGTGTTCTGTGTGTACTTGCAAGATAAAAATGTGAAAGCAAGAATCAGCCATTAATATGGTCGAAGTTTCTCTATACAGCAGCAGTACTTTTGTGTTTTTAGGAATATCCTGCAAAAATGTTCGTCTCTCGAATTTTTAACTGAACTCCAAGACCAGATTTGGCCCCAGGGACGAATAGCCCTGCCGAAGGGAGTGCATGGAGGCCGTACACTGAATACTGAGTCACTTCAATCAATCAATCAAAGTTTATTTATATAGATAGCCCTTAATCACAAGTGTCTCAAAGGGCTGCACAAGCCACAACGACATCCTTGAAGAGTTCACCAAAGTTGTATTACCTTGTGAGCTTATTTGATTTAATCCTTTCCTTTTGCTCTCAAAGAAGTACTGTTTTCATGTCTTTTCTTGATTGATTGATTGAAACTTTTATTAGTAGATTGCACAGTTCAGTACATATTCCGTACAATTGACCACTAAATGGTAACACCTGAATACGTTTTTCAACTTGTCTAAGTCGGGGTCCACGTAAATCAATTCATGGTACAAATATATACTATCATCATAATACAGTCATCACACAAGTTAATCATCAGAGTATATACATAGAATTATTTACATTATTTACAATCCGGGGGGTGGGATGAGGAGGGTTTGGTTGATAACAGCACTTCAGTCATCAACAATTGCATCAACAGAGAAATGGGCATTGAAACAGTGTAAGACTGACTTGGTAGGATATGTACAGTGAGCAGAGAACATAGTGAGTTCAGATAGCATAAGAATAAGTATATACATTAGAAATACATTTGATTATTTACATTTGGTTATTTACAATCCGGGGAGGTGGGATGTGGAGGGGCGATGGTGTTAGTTTAGGGTTGTAGCTGCCTGGAGGTGTTGTTTGAGTGCGGTTTTGAAGGAGGATAGAGATGCACTTTCTTTTATACCTGTTGGGAGTGCATTCCACATTGATGTGGCATAGAAAGAGAATGAGTTAAGACCTTTGTTAGATCGGAATCTGGGTTTAACGTGGTTAGTGGAGCTCCCCCTGGTGTTGTGGTTATGGCGGTCATTTACGTTAAGGAAGTAGTTTGACATGTACTTCGGTATCAGGGAGGTGTAGCGGATTTTATAGACTAGGCTCAGTGCAAGTTGTTTTACTCTGTCCTCCACCTTGAGCCAGCCCACTTTGAGAAGTGGGTTGGAGTGAGGTGTGATCTGGGGTGGAGGTCTAGAAGTAACCTGACTAGCTTGTTCTGAGATGATTGGAGTCTAGATTTGAGGGTTTTGGAGGTGCTAGGGTACCAGGAGGTGCATGCGTAGTCGAAAAAGGGTTGAGTGAGAGTTCCCGCGAGAATCTTCATGGTGCTTTTGTTGACCAGAGAGGAGATTCTGTAGAGAAATCTTGTTCGTTGGTTGACCTTTCTGATTACCTTGGCTGCCATTTTATCACAGGAAAGATTAGCCTCTAGAATGGAACCTAGGTAGGTGACCTCATCTTTCCTGGTGATAACAATGTCACCCACTTTTATAGTGAAGTCACTGACTTTCTTGAGATTGATTTGGGACCCAAATAGGATGGATTCTGTTTTACTTAAGTGTATGGATAGCTTGTTGTCAGCGAGCCAGGTGCAAATACTAAGGAGTTCAGCACTGAGGATTTTCTCCACCTGTGACTTGTCCTTGTCGGATACCAGCAAGGCAGAGTCATCCGCAAACAGGAACAATTCACAGGCGCATGCCGATGACATGTCGTTTATGTATATTAGGAACAGTAAAGGTCCCAATATACTGCCTTGGGGGACTCCAAAGCTCACAGAGAGGGCGGGGGACACGGTGCCGTTCACCTCTACCACCTGCTCCCTCCCCTCCAAGTAAGATTGCATCCAGCTCCATGAGGTTTTATCAAATCTGATTGCTCTGAGCTTATCCAACAGTATAGCGTGGTTAACGGTGTCAAAGGCCTTCTGAAGGTCCAGCATGACCATGCCGCAGTATTTGCCCGCGTCCACCTCATGTTTGATGTGGTCGGTCAGATAGAGAAGGCATGTGTCAGTGGAGTGGTTAGTTCTGAAGCCGGATTGGAATTTGTACATGAGTTTATTAGTAGCAAGGTATCTATTGACCTGTTCATAAACTATTTTTTCCATTACTTTTGAAATATAACTGAAAATAGAAACAGGTCAGTAGTTACCAGGTTCTAATTTGCTACCTTTTTTAAAAAGGGGGGTTACTTTTGCTATCTTGAAATCCTTGGGTACTTGGCCTTGTTTAATTGAGAGGTTAATTATGTGTGTGATGATTGGGGCAATGGTGGTGGCAGAGTCCCTGAGGAATCTGGAGGGAATATTGTCAAGGCCGGTGGCATTGTTTAGGTGGAGCGCGCTCAATTTATTAAGCACCTCGTCAGCTGAGACCATTTCTAATTTGAAATTGTTGTTGATTACTCCTAGCTTTCTGTAGAAGGATTTAATGTGTTCTACACCAAAGCGACCAGAGTGGTGGGACAGCTTGTTAACTAGAGTTGTGGCTATGCTGGTGAAAAAGGTGTTGAGTCTGCTTGCTACCTCCATTTTGTCTGTAATGAGGGAGTCACCCTCCTTGATGTTGATGTTGGTGAGTGTGGTTTTAAGTTTCTGGCTGCATGCAGGAAGCTGGTTGTTGAGAATTTTCCAGAGCTCACGTGGCTTATTTGTGTTTTCCTCTATTTTGTCGTTAATGTATTTTTTTTTAAAGGATTTAGTCAGGTTCTTTGCCTTATTTCTTAATTTTTTGCATTGCTTTTTGAGTGTTGTAAGGAGTGATTTGTCATCCAGATCTGTTACTGTATATTTTGAGTCACCTCTTTATTTTACAAAGCCTTATGACATCATTTACAGTAAAAAAAAATGTATACTTAAAATAGAACGCTTACTGCAAGGGCTAAAACCCTTCCACCCGCCCACATAACCACAATGAGACATATTCTACTGAAGATAATAATAATCAAGATAATTATAACCTAACACATTTCCTGCTCGGGTCGAGCAAAAATGTTGTTTTAAATCGTAAAAGTCTTGTTTTAAAATTTGAATCAAAGTTCATGAACCCGAAAAATCTATTGGTCTCTCTGGCTTTGATTTAGCGTTTAGTCTTACAGCTTGTGGACTCCATCACATGCTGTAGATATCAGTTACAGCATCGGGTTTCTGTCCTTGAGTGAATATCTCAGTGTAGCCAACACTCTTAAAATGAGGATTGCACCGCGCTTATGACAGGTATACTGTATGTAGGCACAATGTGCAGGTGAAAGGCTCTGTACGCAGATGACCTCCTCCTATAAGTCTCTGACTTCTCCGTATCAGCCCCCAGGTGCCTTAAGTACTCTCCAAGCTTTTGGACATGTGTCTGGTAAAAATTGAACTTAGGTAAAAGTGAAAAAAAATCCTTTAAGTTCTGCTGCTAAGAAATATCCTCTGCACAACTTTCCCTCGCAAAGTTTCACATAATCAGGTGTGCAGGGCCAAAAAAAAAGCCGACTTGATCGCCGGTCCTTACTTAATTTATCTCCAGTGGTTCGTGTCAACTCTATTAAAATGAATGTACTTCTGTGATTTTCCTCTTTGTTTCTGGTGTAAATCACTTTTTCTCACTCAGTCCTTCTTTTGTAAATTAGATAGTCAAGATTAGAGATGTCCGATAATATCGGACTGCCGATATCATCGGCCGATAAATGCTTTAAAATGTAATACTCTCAGTCCTTCTTTTGTAAATTAGATAGTCAAGATTAGAGATGTCCGATAATATCGGACTGCCGATATCATCGGCCGATAAATGCTTTAAAATGTAATACTCTCAGTCCTTCTTTTGTAAATTAGATAGTCAAGATTAGAGATGTCCGATAATATCGGACTGCCGATATCATTGGCCGATAAATGCTTTAAAATGTAATATCGGAAGTTATCGGTAGTCAAGATTAGAGATGTCCGATAATATCGGACTGCCGATATCATCGGCCGATAAATGCTTTAAAATGTAATATCGGAAATTATCGGTATCGGTTTCAGAAAGTAAAATGCATGACTTTTTAAAACGCCGCTGTGTACACGGACGTAGGGAGAAGTTCAGAGCGCCAATAAGCCTTAAAGGCACCGCCTTTGCGTGCCGGCCCAATCACATAATATCTACGGCTTTTCACACACACAAGTGAATGCAAGGCATACTTGGTCAACAGCCATACAGGACACACTGAGGGTGTCCGTATAAACAACTTTAACACTGTCACAAATATGCGCCACACTGTGAACCCACACCAAACAAGGAAGACAAACACATTTCGGGAGAACATCCGCACCGTAACACGACATAAACACAACAGAACAAATACCCAGAACCCCTTGCAGCACTAACTCTTCCGGGACGCTACAATATACACCCCCGCCCACCTCAACCTCCTCATGCTCTCTCAGAGAGAGCATGTCCCAAATCCCAAGCTGCTGTTTTGAGGCATGTTTAAAAAAAAAAATGCACTTTGTGACTTCAATAATAAATATGGCAGTGCCATGTTGGCATTTTTTACCATAACTTGAGTTGATTTATTTTGGAAAACCTTGTTACATTGTTTAATGCATCCAGCGTGGCATCACAACAAAAATTAGGCATAATAATGTGTTAATTCAGGGCTAAGTTTTAGGACCCCGTCTCTTTTCTATTTATTTACTTCCCCTGGGCTCAATTGCAAGAAAGCATGATGTTTGTTGTCATTGTTATGCTGATGACACACAAATGTATTTTCCGTTAAAGAGAAATCATGCCTCTTCAATGCAGCCACTACTTGCCTGTCTTGATGATATCAAGGCCTGGATGGCCCTAAACTTCTTCAATTTCAATGAAAAGAAGACAGAAGTAATAGTGTTTGGACCTAGTGGTACCTGTGAGCTCCCCCCTGTTGACTTTGGCCCCTTGGCTTTGCACGTTAAGCCCATGGTCACCAACCTGGGCTTTCGTATTGACTGTGATTTGAAATTGGAGCGTCAGATTGGCACAGTGGTGAAAGCCAGCTTTTTTTTATTTACGTCAGCTGGCCAAAGTTAAAACCCTTCTTTCTAGGCAACAGTTTGAGACAGTAATCCATGCCTTTATCACATCTCGGCTGGATTACTGTAACTCCTTGTATTTTGGAATTAGTCCATCCTCCCTTTCACGTCTGCAGCTGGTCCAAAGTGCAGCTGCCCGACTTTTAACTAACTCAAGAAAAATAGAGCACATTACTCCTGTTTTAGTCTCCCTCCACTGGCCGCCTGTGTCTTTTAGAGTCCATTTTAAAATGATTTTACTCGTTTTTAAATCCTTACGTGGTCTTGCCCCCACCTTACCTCTCTGAGCTGCTCCACCTCTATGCCCCCACCCGGTCCCTCAGCTGATCAGCTGATCAGCTGAGGGACCCAAATCAAAGCGCAAGCTTAGAGGGGACCGAGCCTTCTCTGTTGCGGGTCCCAAACTCTGGAACCATCACATCTCTAACCACTAGGCCACTGAGTAGGTAAGAGGAATGTTTTGATGGTGGAACGGTTGAAGTGGGTTGAAAGATGTGGGGAAAAAAGGGTGAAACTAGGATTTCCAAAATTCTGGGAATTCGTGGAAGTTTTTTGAACTTGGAAAAATGATAGTTTGAATGTCCAGGATGAATGGAATATGTTGAAAGTGGAATGGTTTGAATCGGTTGAAAAATGTGGAAATGGTTGAAAAATGGACAATTAATTTTGAATGAAAAAAATGTCCCGAAAAACCGGGAATTCTGGGAATTTGTCAAGGGAAAGCCTACGATTCCCGAATAGGCTGAACAGTTTGAAGTTGGAACAGTCTGAAAAATCTGTAGAGGAAGAAGAATAAGAATAAATAGAAGAATTGTGGTGTAGAAAACCATATGTGTGAATGCTTTGGAGCAGGGGTCACCAACGCGGTGCCCGCGGGCACCAGGTAGCCCGTAAGGACCAGATGAGTAGCCCGCTGGCCTGTTCTAAAAATAGCTCAAATAGCAGCACTTACCAGTGAGCTGCCTCGATTTTTTAAATTTTATTTATTTACTAGCAAGCTGGTCTCGCTTTGCCCGACATTTTTAATTCTAAGAGAGACAAAACTCAAATAGAATTTGAAAATCCAAGAAAATATTTTAAAGACTTGGTCTTCACTTGTTTAAATAAATTCATTTATTTTTTTTACTTTGCTTCTTATAACTTTCAGAAAGACAATTTTAGAGAAAAAATACAACCTTAAAATGATTTTAGGATTTTTAAACACATATACCTTTTGACCTTTTAAATTCCTTCCTCTTCTTTCCTGACAATTTAAATCAATGTTCAAGTAAATGTATTTTTTTTATTGTAAAGAATAATAAATACATTTTAATTTAATTCTTCATTTTAGCTTATGTTTTTTCGACGAAGAATATTTGTGAAATATTTCTTCAAACTTATTATGATTAAAATTCAAAAAAATTATTCTGGCAAATCTAGAAAATCTGTAGAATCAAATTTAAATCTTCTTTCAAAGTCTTTTGAATTTCTTTTAAAATTTTTGTTCTGGAAAATCTAGAAGAAATAATGATTTGTCTTTGTTAGAAATATAGCTTGGTCCAATTTGTTATATATTCTAACAAAGTGCAGATTGTATTTTAACCTATTTAAAACATGTCATCAAAATTCTAAAATGAATCTTAATCAGGAAAAATTACTAATGATGTTCCATAAATTCTTTTTTTAATTTTTTCAAAATGATTCAAATTAGCTAGTTTTTCTCTTCTTTTTTTCGGTGGAATTTTGAATTTTAAAGAGTCGAAATTGAAGATAAACTATGTTTCAAAATTTAATTGTAAATTTTTTTTGTGTTTTCTCCTCTTTTAAACCGTTCAATTAAGTGTAAATATCCTTAATTATTAATAATAACATAGAGTTAGAGGTAAATTGAGCAAATTGGCTATTTCTGGCAATTTATTTAAGTGTGTATCAAACTGGTAGCCCTTCGCATTAATCAGTACCCAAGAAGTAGCTCTTGGTTTCAAAAAGGTTGGTGACCCCTGCTTTGGAGCATTCACACAATTAGAAAGTTAACTTAAACATAACATGTAGCATGTAACAAGTTAAAAAAAAAAAAAGAGGCATCAGGAGAAATGAAAATGTGTGGTAAAAGAAAAAGCCACATGTATTCGAGAACAGTGCCCCCTGCTGTGCAGAGGAGGACCATCCCATTGTGCACACACCAACCGCCTCACTGCAATGCAGCAGCATGAAAAAGCTGCACACTGCTCATATTTGAGCAAATGCTCTTTTGGGAATCCGAAGTGTTGGCGACACGTTCCCCTGCAGGAAACCCCCCCTGCCAAGCCCATTAGTGAGCCAAGCCTTGACACCGTGAGATATGGCTGATAAATCAAGCTGGCAGCCGTCACTGAACATATGCAGCGTGAAAAGAGTTGGATCAGTGTGACACTTATAACCGCTTCCTGTAAGAACATGTCTACTTCAATTGTCGTAATAGTCACAAAACTACCACTGACAGGGTTCACCTGGATGCACGTTTACCTTAACTCTCTTATACTGAAGTATACCAGGGGTGTCCAAAGTACCCATGGCCCATTTTTAACACACAGGATATTATAAAAAAGTAGGAGGAAAATTAATTACCTCAGGAGGTTATGTATTCCCTGGGGTTTGCCTCTTGGTGAGTTAGCAACACAACTTAAAAAGTAATGGTTGTAATTTGATAAAACGTTCAGGTAGTATTGTCCCTATACCAATATTTTGGTACCGGTACCAAAATGTATTTCAATACTTTTCTAAATAAAGGGAACCACAAAAATTGCATTATTGGCTTCATTTTAACACAAAAATCTTAGGGTACATTAAACATACACTACCGTTCAAAAGTTTGGGGTCACATTGAAATGTCCTTATTTTTGAAGGAAAAGCACTGTACTTTTCAATGAAGATAACTTTAAACTAGTCTTAACTTGAAGGAAATACACTCTATACATTGCTAATGTGGTAAATGACTATTCTAGCTGCAAATGTCTGCTTTTTGGTGCAATATCTACATAGGTGTATAGAGGCCCATTTCCAGCAACTGTCACTCCAGTGTTCTAATGGTACAATGTGTTTGCTCATTGGCTCAGAAGGCTAAATGAGGATTAGAAAACCCTTGTGCAATCATGTTCACACATCTGAAAACAGTTTAGCTCGTTACAGAAGCTACAAAACTGACCTTCCTTTGAGCAGATTGAGTTTCTGGAGCATCACATTTGTGGGGTCAACTAAACGCTCAAAATGGCCAGAAAAAGAGAACTTTCATCTGAAACTCGACAGTCTATTCTTGTTCTTAGAAATGAAGGCTATTCCACAAAATTGTTTGGGTGACCCCAAACTTTTGAACGGTAGTGTATGTTTCTTATTGCAAGTTTGTCCTTAAATAAAATAGTGAACATACAAGACAACTTGTCTTTTAGTAGTAAGTAAATAAACAAAGGCTCCTAATTTAGCTGCTGACGTATGCAGTAACATATTGTGTCATTTATCATTCTATTATTTTGTCAACATTATTAAGGACAAGTGGTAGAAAATGAATTATTAATCTACTTGTTTATTTACTGTTAATATCTGCTTACTTTTTCTTTTAACATGTTCTATCTACACTTCTGCTAAAATGTAATAATCACTTATTTTTCTATTTGATACTTTACATTAGTTTTGGATGACACCACAAATTTAGGTATCAATCTGATACCAAGACGTTACAGGATCATACATTGGGTCATATTCAAAGTCCTCATGAGTCTAGGGACACATTTCCTGATTTTATAAACATAATATAAATAAATAACAAAATGAAGGAAGATTTTGTGATGCTAAAAAATATCTATGTAATCATAATAGAATCGACTAGATACGCTCCTGTACTTGGTATCATTACAGTGGATGTCAGGTGTAGATGATTCATTTTCCTCCGCATCACCGTCTGTATTCAGGATGTTTTAAAAGGATTGGGAGATTTGCACTTTTCTATATAATTTATTCACTTACTTGTGGCTCGCCATAAACACATTATAACGCAGATGGTCTGCCAGAGAATAGGAAGACAGACCAGGGGGGGGATCCGTGTTGTCAATTTAAAGTTAGCGTTAGCTTAGTGACTTCTATTTAGCAAGTAATCAAACTCTTTTTTCATAAAGTGACTGGCGACAAATACAGTGAATAGACTTTTAGAGAGTCCGATATAAAAAAAAATAATAATAATAATAATTCCAAAAATACAGTACAGGCCAAAAGTTTGGACACCCCTTCTCCTCATTCAATGCGTTTTTCTTATTTTCATGACTATTTCCATTGTAGATTGTCACTGAAAGCATCAAAATTAGGAATGAACACATGTGGAGTTATGTACTTAACAAAAAAAAAACGTGAAATAACTGAAAACATGTTTTTTATTCCAGTTTCTTCAAATTAGCCTCCCTTTGCTCTGATTACTGTTTGGCACACTCTTTGCATTCTCTAGATGAGCTTCAAGCACACCTGTGAAGTGAAAACCATTTCAGGTGATTACCTCTTGAAGCTCATCGAGAGAATGCCAAGAGTGTGCAAAAAAGTAATCAGAGCAAAGGGTGGATATTTTGAATAAACTAGAATATGAAAACATGTTTTCAGTTATTTCACCTTTTTTTTGTTAAGTACATAATGTGTTCATTCATAGTTTTGATGCCTTCAGTGACAATCTACAATGTAAATAGTCATGAAAATAAGGAAAATGCATTGAATGAGAAGATGTGTCCAAACTTTTGGCCTGTACTATATTTATATATATATAAATATATGAGAGAGAGAGCTATGGCCTTTTTCAACATGAGCCTTTCCCCTATATAGAAAGCACTCACTCCATTTTGTTTGCAAAGTAAAACCAAAAAGACAAAAAGAACATTGTTTAAAATACTTATGTTATTTGAGGGTGCATGTAGTGTAGAGTCATCTGCATACGTAGTTATTGATGATCTTTTAACTTTAAAAAAAAAAATCATTAGTAAAAATAGAAAAGAGCAGAGGACCAAGGCAGATACTTTGGGTAACTCTGCAGTCTAATCTCCTTACATTAGAAAAGTTACCATTAAAATACACAGATTGACACCTAATAGTTAAATAGGCCCATCCAACTAATTGCACAATTCTTAAAACCATAAGCAGAACGATTTCTCAACAGTAAGCCGTGATCTAGAACATCGAACTCTGCACTAAAATCTTGTAAGACATCGCCAACATGTTTTTTCTCATTGGTCATATGTACAAGTGCTGTAGATGTAGAGTGAGCATCTTTGTAGGCAGGCTGAAACTCAAACCCAAGATTAAAATGGGAGGAATAGTTGAACATTTGAGAAAACACAAGTTTTCCCATGAACAGGTAAAATACTAACTGGTCTACTATTGGCACTACAGAAGGCTAATAACAAGAAGTCTTGTTATTTTTGGGTACGAGTATCACTTTGGCTATTTTTCCAAGAACTGCTTGTTATTTTTCCACAGTGTCCAAGAGTTTTCTCACATCATGTAGAAATATTGGACAAAAGGCGAAGTTGCAATTTTTTGCTTTACTAATATGTTTATATATCAGTTTTATTGATTTATTACAACAAAAGGTTAGCACGCTTAAGTTGTCCATTCATCGGAGAGATTGTTTTATTTATTTTTGAATATAAATTACTCAAAACATTTTTTTTAAATAGTCGGTAATATCACCAGGCTTAGTTAAAAACGTGTCATCGATTTCAATAAAGGAAAGTTCATTATTTTTGAGTTTCTTTCCATTACTCTTCCCATTGTGGATTTGATTTGAGTAATATACTTTTTTTCTTCGGCTTGTTCATTTTAGTCACCTTATTTCTGAGTTTTACGGTATTTTCTCCACAAACCTGGATCGGCAGAATTTACAGCAGCTTGCTTTGATTCATCACCCTTTCTGCCATAAACAATTTTAGTTGTGAATCAAGCCAAGGTGCTGTGGTCTTTTTCTTTAGGGGTGCATGTTTATCGGCGACTTTCTGAAGCATTTCTACAAACACAATTAGAGCATTATTGGTCTGTTTTTCTGGATGAATAATACCCCAATTTAGTGCCTTCATCTCAGGGATAAACCTTCCTGGACAATAGATTTATAAGATCTATGTATAAGACAATTTTAGGCCCAGTCTTAGGTACTCTCACTCTTCTAACCAAGGCCATTACATTATGACCACTAATGCTAACGGGAATATATCCCAATTTAGTGCCTTCATTTCAGGGATAAACCTTCCTGGACAAAAGATTTATAAGATCTACACTACCGTTCAAAAGTTTGGGGTCACCCAAACAATTTTGTGGAATAGCCTTCATTTCTAAGAACAAGAATAGACTGTCGAGTTTCAGATGAAAGTTCTCTTTTTCTGGCCATTTTGAGCGTTTAATTGACCCCACAAATGTGATGCTCCAGAAACTCAATCTGCTCAAAGGAAGGTCAGTTTTGTAGCTTCTGTAACGAGCTAAAGTGTTTTCAGATGTGTGAACATGATTGCACAAGGGTTTTCTAATCATCAATTAGCCTTCTGAGCCAATGAGCAAACACATTGTACCATTAGAACACTGGAGTGATAGTTGCTGGAAATGGGCCTATATACACCTATGTAGATATTGCACCAAAAAGCAGACATTTGCAGCTGGAATAGTCATTTACCACATTAGCAATGTATAGAGTGTATTTCTTTGAAGTTAAGACTAGTTTAAAGTTATCTTCATTGAAAAGTACAGTGCTTTTCCTTCAAAAATAAGGACATTTCAATGTGACCCCAAACTTTTGAACGATAGTGTATGTATGAGACAATTTTAGGCCCAGTCTTAGGTACTCTCACTCTTCTAACCAAGGCCATTACATTATGACCACTAATGCTAACGGGAATAGATGTAGTTCTGGAAAAAAGGTCCCACACCATTAGTGTAAATATGACCAATGCAAGACTTAGGAAATCCTTCTGTGTTGAAAGTAATTCTAGTAGATAGGTGCATTGATCATTTGAGACAAATGACATATGTTCAGAGTAGTGACTATCCTTTCTTTTAAGGCAACCAATCAATGTTCAAATCGTCCAATAGGTATGTTTCTCTGTCAGTCACGTTCGTAAGCATAGAACATATACACTTTATTGCCAAAAGTATTTGGCCACCTGCCTTGACTCACGTATGAACTTGAAGTGCCATCCTATTCCTAAACCATAGTGTTCAATATGATGTCAGTCCACCTTTTGCAGCTATTACAGCTTCTACTCTTCTGGGAAGGCTGTCCACAAGGTTGCGGAGTGTGTTTATAGGAATTTTCGACCATTCTTCCAAAAGTGCATTGGTGAGGTCACACACTGATGTTCATCGAGAAGACCTGGCTCTCAGTCTCCGTTCTAATTCATCCCAAAAGGTGTTCTATCGGGTTCAGGTCAGGACTCTGTGCAGGCCAGTCAAGTTCATCCACACTAGACTCTGTCATCCATGTCTTTATATACCTTGCTTTGTGCACTGGTGCACAGTCATGTTGGAAGAGGAAGGGGCCAGCTCCAAACTGTTCCCACAAGGTTGGGAGCATGGAATTGTCCAAAATGTTTTGGTGTCCTGGAGCATTCAAAGTTCCTTTCACTGTAACTAAAGGGCCAAGCCCAACTCCAGAAAAACAACCCCACACCCTAATTCCTCCTCCACCAAATTTCACACTCAGCACATGCAGTCCGAAATGTGCCGTTCCCCTGGCAACCTCCAAACCCAGACTGGTCCATCAGATTGCCAGATGGAAAAGCGTGATTCAGTCAGTTTACATGGCCTACCACTTTGTGGCTGAGTTGCTGTTGTTCCCAAACTCTTCCATTTTCTTATAACAAAGCCGACAGTTGACTTTGGAATATTTAGGAGGGAGGAAATTTCACAACTGGATTTGTTGCACAGGTGGCATCCTCTGACAGTTCACAAATGTTTGTAGAAATACTCTCCATGCCTAAGTGCCTGATTTTATACACCTGTGGCCGGGCCAAGTGATTAGAACACCTGATTCTGATCATTTGGATGGGTGGCCAAATACTTTTGGCAATATAGTGTATCATCAGTGCATTGTACAGTGGAGCTTGGGGGACTATAACAACAACAGCCAACAATAATTGCTTTTATGTGAGGTAGTTGAATTTGAAGCCAAAGCATTTCAACAGATAAAAACCATGCCTGATGTTAGCAGGGATATAGTTTTACACATAGATAGCTACTCCTCCTCTCTATTTTTTTCTATCCTTTCTAAAAACATTGCAGCCAGTTAAAGATATCTCAGAATCACTAATAGAACTGTCTAAATGAGTCTCAAGCCATAATATTAAAATTGTTAGTGTTGATTAAGTTGGACAGACCCTGAACTTTAAAAGGCAAACTACATATATGTAAATTAGCAATTGACAAACATTTTTTAAGGCAAGTCAAGGTCACTTTTTGTTTGTTTTGTGTCCAGAATAGGAGCAGTAGTTAAATGTGTACTCAGTCTGCACAAGTCATACAGGTTAAGTGTCTGTGGATTTTCGGAGTGACTGATGAGTTTATCACGCTTTAAAAAAGGCGATGTCACCACGCTCTCTCACGGCTCTCTTTTCTTTTTAAACAAACAGCATCAGTGTAGTCCTCACTGATAGAGATCTGAGTTTCTTTAAGATATTTAGCTTTGCACAAGACTTCCAGTTTGTCCTTGAACTTCTGAATCTTCACCATTATAGATCTTAGTCTAATCATCACCATCTTCCCTTTGTTTCCCAGTCTGGTACACCGGCTCAATTTATATTTCTCTGTTGTCGATTAAGTTTCTCAGATAGAACACTTTTATTCTTCCTCTCAGGTATGGTAACGTCAGGCGGCTCCTTGATACCATCAAACACCAAATTA
Organism: Entelurus aequoreus; assembly: GCF_033978785.1. NCBI lineage: Eukaryota > Metazoa > Chordata > Actinopteri > Syngnathiformes > Syngnathidae > Entelurus > Entelurus aequoreus. The sequence continues at coordinate 6,334,662 of NC_084754.1, read as the reverse complement.
TTTAGTTAAGTCTGATCTCCGAGGTATTCTATTTTGTCAGTAACAGAGAGAAAACTGTCACACATTTTCATTATTTCAGCCTGTAAGGAGTTATGGTTATCAGCATGTTTTCCATGTTCACTTTAATGTCATTCACTTCCTTTTGAGCCAACTTAAGGCTGGTTTTGACTTCTTGAAGTTCTCTAGCTAGTGTGTCCAATCTTGTGTTAGATGGATCAGTGGTCCCCAGCCACCGGTCCAGAGACAGGTACCGGTCTGTGACGCATTTGCTACTGGGCCGCACAGAAACATGAATTAATTTATAAACTACGACATTTTCTCCAACTTAACTTTCACCTGTCCCACTAAACACACCAATAAGCTTGTTAATAGATGTATACTACCACTCCTTTGTAATAGTACATGGGACAATGCACATTATTGGACATATAAAATGCTAATGTGCCAGATTGTAGCCAAAGGCTGATTTCCATTTGCATTGCCCTGCAGGGTCATTGTATATACAGGGGTTCTTAAACTTTTTGACCTCGGACCCAACTTTTCCACGACAGAGGACCACTCCAATATTAACACTGACTTATTAATCATACTCTTAATTTTGATTATATTCAATAATTATATCTAACATACTTACAGTTTACTACCTTGTCAAATGACTTACAAGTATGTGTTAATGCAAGATTATATTATCAATGTAACAAATAAACCTTAGGATTAGGTCAGGCGGATTTGAAAAACAAGTAGTAACCAAATAAACATACACACTGTGTTGTGCTAAAATAAATAAAATAAATTATTAATTAATAAGTTTCTTAACTGAACTGTCAATAAAATTAAAGTGCAAATGTTAGTCAATACAGTCATAATTTTTGCGCTTGTATCTCCATGACATTAGCGCCACACTTCTGTTTGTTTTATACTGCCACAAGTGGTGGAAAAATTGTATTACAACTGAGTACCGCTGCTGCCTATACGGACCACAGCTGAAAAACACATACAGTACAGGCCAAAAGTTTGGACACACCTTCTCATTCAATGTGTTTTCTTTATTTTCATGACTATTTACATTGTAGATTGTCACTGAAGGCATCAAAACTATGACACCTGTGAAGTGAAAACCATTTTAGGTGACTACCTCTTGAAGCTCATGGAGAGAATGCCAAGAGTGTGCAAAGCAGTCATCAGAGCAAAGGGTGGCTATTTTGAAGAAACTAGAATACAAAACATGTTTTCAGTTATTTCACCTTTTTTTGTTAAGTACATAACTCCACATGTGTTCATTCATAGTTTTGATGCCTTCAGTGACAATCTACAATGTAAATACCGTATTTTTCGGAGTATAAGTCGCTCCGGAGTATAAGTCGCACCGGCCGAAAATGCATAATAAAGAAGGAAAAAAACATATATAAGTCGCACTGGAGTATAAGTCGCATTTTTTGGGGAAATGTATTTGCTAAAACCCAACACCAAGAATAGACATTTAAAAGGCAATTTAAAATAAATAAAGAATAGTGAACAACAGGCTGAATAAGTGTACGTTATATGAGGCATAAATAACCAACTGAGAACGTGCCTGGTATGTTAACGTAACATATTACGGTAAGAGTCATTCAAATAACTATAACATATAGAACATGCTATACGTTTACCAAACAATCTGTCACTCCTAATCGCTAAATCCCATGAAATTTTATACGTCTAGTCTCTTACGTGAATGAGCTAAATAATATTATTTGATATTTTACGGTAATGTGTTAATAATTTCACACATAAGTCGCTCCTGAGTATAAGTCGCACTCCCGGCCAAACTATGAAAAAAACTGCGACATATAGTCTGAAAAATACGGTAGTCATGAAAATAAAGAAAACGCATTGAATGAGAAGGTGTGTCCAATCTTTTAAAGTTAAAGTTAAAGTACCAATGATTGTCACATACACACTAGGTGTTGCAAAATTCTTCTCTGCATCTGACCCATCACCCTTGATCACCCCCTGGGAAGTGAGGGGAGCAGTGAGCAGCAGCGGTGCCCACGCCCGGGAATCATTTTTGGTGATTTAACCCCCAATTCCAACCTGTGATGCTGAGTGCCAAGCAGGGAGGTAATGGGTCCCATTTTTATAGTCTTTGGTATGACTCGGCCGGGGTCTGAACTCACAACCTACCGATCTCAGGGCGGACACTCTAGCCTGTACTGTATATTACATTCTGGGGGGTGATCTTAGCCCAACACTGGGCCCCGGCTCTATGATTAAGAAACACTAGTGTATGCCATCTCTTCACAAAGAGGGCTCCCACTACCTCAGCGTTATAATGATTTGATTTTTCATGCTCATTTTTTTTGGGCTGTTTCTATCTGCCACACGTGGAAAGCCGGTCTGGTAAAATAATGCATACATTAAACCGGTCCCTGGCTGAAAAAAGGTTGGGGAACCCTGTGTTAGATGACTCCAATATCAACTTAACAAAACCTTTAAAGTTGTCTTGTTGTTGCTGTAGTAATGCATTGTTTTGTTAACGTAAAAGTTAACTTTTACATGGTCCTTATTTTGCTTAGTATCAGATATAACTTTAGGAGGCATGCTGGATTACTGCACAGCGGCCGTGCAGGATGATGATGATAGTTGCACAAGACAGGAAACTGAAGCTCTCAATATTATTTGCACTGCTCCGCACAGCGCTGAGCAGGTTAGTGCACAATCAGCACACAGCATCCACATTTGAGATGTAGTAGTGCCCCACAGAATCCAGGAGCACAGAATATTTTACTTCCACAGTCCCCATGTAAAAGCGGTCAGTCGCTAACGCGGGAAATGCCACCACGCTGTCCCCTGCAGCAAAGTAGAGCCGCTCCAACCCAGCCCGCCGCCAAGGCAAGTTAGTTGTAGCACTTCCGAGTGCGGGCAAATTGGCCACTGGGGCATCCTTAGTCGCAGTCGGACAGAAATTTGTTGTTGTTACAAAGTTGGATAATCGTGTTAAACATCAAATCATAAGGTTCATGCATTTTGGCATGAGCTTGCACACAGTTTTGGATGCCTCTGTTAAAAATGTTTAAACGTTTTGGATGCCTCTGTTCGTGGGGTTTTGCAGTCTGGCTACATCGAGACGTCAACACGAGGTGGACGTACTTATTTAGATGTTAAGTCAAGCTCTCAGCCAGAGGGGGAGAAGCTCCTCTAACCGTGGCCTGCGCTTATGAACACAGACGTGCGACATGCAGTGACATTAATTCTGCATTTCATTTGCAATCTGGGAACACCTCCACAATAGAACATCTTGCATACACACTCTAAAAATAAAAGTGATAAGAGTGACTGTGGCGCAAAATGTATGCAACATTTCCACCAAAGCATGTCCAATACATATTATCTAGACCAGGGGGGCCCACACTTTTTCTGCAGGCGAGCTACTTTTCAATTGACCAAGTCGAGGGGATCTACCTCATTCATATATATAATTTATATTTATTTATTTATAAAAGAGACGTTTTGTTAACAAGTTAAAGGTGTTTAATGATAATACAAGCATGTTTAACACATAGATTCCTTTCTTTCATGAAGACAAGAATATAAGTTGGTGTATTACCTGATTCTGATGACTTGCATTGATTGGAATCAGACAGTAGTGATGATAACGTCCACATTTTCATATGGAGGAGAAAAAAAGTCCTCCTTTCTGTCCAATACCACATGAAAGTGGTTGGTTTTTGCCATCTTATTTGTCCACTTGTTTTTAAACACTGTACAAGAAATACATTGGCGGCAAACTCCGTAGTTTGCTAGCTTGTGCACGGCAGCTTTCTGAGACTCTTATTTTGTTAGCGCAGGCAGGATGAAGCAGGGCTTTTTATTGTGAAGACAGGATCTGTGCAGTCGGTCTTTGGAGTTTTGACAGCAGGTACGGCGCGAGAGTCTGTTGAAATAAAAAGTGTTTCTCGCCTTCCTGACGGTCATTTTTTCTTAATAATGATCTCGGGGCAGCCAGTGTCATCTCACAAGACCCTCGGGTGCCGTGAATGTCAATCAAGTGACAAAATTGACATCTTAGTGAAGATTGAGGATTGCTCATTTTTAGGTCTATTTTTTCAATGCCTGACTGGCGATCGACTGACACACCCTCAATGGTCGACCGGTAGCTCGCGATCGACATAATGGCCACCCCTTATCTAGACCACAACAAGTATTTTAAATGTAGATTAATAAAACCTTGAAGCTGACTATTATAATAAGTATTAACTTACATTATTTGCTAAAGAAACAATAGTTATGTATTATATTCTTTGACCGGCGTCCTAGACCGGTTTCAACTTTGAAGGTTGCACTGTTCTCTTATTTGCAGAGTGATAATATTTACACTGCTTTGCAGTGGGATGAATTACCACGGCATTGAATGCAGCATTATAGCACGGCTCAAAACAAGCAGGAAGCTACAGATAGGCAGCTTTGAGGAAATGAACCGAAGTACATCAATTGGTTGGTTGCTGATGTCATAAAAGTATGTGAGTGAAGCTGCACCCTGGAGGTTTGAGATAATTACAACAGCTGCTTTGGCATTCAGTCGTCTTTCAGTACGATATGCAGCTTTACAGACAACACTCACAAGCAGGATTAATACATCCTCAATGTAGGTGATAATTTGTTTTCATTCTCAATAAAAAAACAAAACAATAAACATGTCAAGACATGAAGCTCACTGGATGCACCTCGAGTACAGTTTGTAGTGGGGAGCAGATACCCATCAGGGCTTAGACGTGAGCGTTAGGGTGGACGAGACGCGGAAGATCTGAGGCAGCATGTTGCTCAGCTGGTAGAACATTTCCTCTGAAATACTCTGTCAACAACAAAGACACACACAAGGCCAGTGAGAAATGAGGATGCAACGATTATAGACTTTGAGAGTGCAGTGTGATTATAGTCTGAGTAATAATCACGATTAATTTCACAAGAAAACATTTATAAAAACACAGACATTCCTTAGACATTTTGATGTGTTATTTATTACTGTTGGAAATAACAGTACAAAAGTGCAACAGTAATAAAACATTATCATTAATAAACACATTAATATTAGACTAAGGGTAATATCTTTATTGATCATGTGGGTAATACACTGTAGTGTTGTTGTCATCAACTATTTATTAATTTGTAATAGTCGGTTTAATGTTGTGTTAATAATAAGTGGAATATACATAATTAGATCCCATTGTATGTGCTGTTATTCTACAAGCTACTGTTTAAATTACCTTGCCATGCCTATAGTTTATTCCACACAGACAGGAAGAAGCTATCTCTAACGTTAAATGGTCACTGAATGAAGCCTTTGACAGGAGTACCTGTCGCAGTTTGTTTGTACCAGTGTTTCTTAACCATAAGGCTGGGGCCCATTGTTGTGCTGCGAGCCCAAAACTTTTGTTTCTCAGCTGTGGTCCATATACACTACCGTTCAAAAGTTTGGGTTCACCCAAACTATTTTGTGGAATAGCCTTCATTTCTAAGAACAAGAATAGACTGTCGAGTTTCTGATGAAAGTTCTCTTTTTCTGGCCATTTTGAGCGTTTAATTGACCCCACAAATGTGATGCTCCAGAAACTCAATCTGCTCAAAGGAAGGTCAGTTTTGTAGCTTCTGTAACGAGCTAAACTGTTTTCAGATGTGTGAACATGATTGCACAAGGGTTTTCTAATCATCAATTAGCCTTCTGAGCCAATGAGCAAACACATTGTACCATTAGAACACTGGAGTGATAGTTGCTGGAAATGGGCCTCTATACACCTATGTAGATATTGCACCAAAAACCAGACATTTGCAGCTAGAATAGTCATTTACCACATCAGCAATGTATAGAGTGTATTTCTTTAAAGTTAAGACTAGTTTAAAGTTATCTTCATTGAAAAGTACAGTGCTTTTCCTTCAAAAATAAGGACATTTCAATGTGACCTCAAACTTTTGAACGGTAGTGTAGGCCGCAGCGGCACATCAGTTGTAATACACCTCTCCACCACTTGTGGCAGTAATGACAATTTCAAACAGACAGGAAAAAGTTTTTATTCGCAAAGATTATGACTAGAGTGGTGAAGCTGTATTTTCATTTGCACTTCTATTTATTGACAGTTTAGTTAAAAACATATGTATTATTAATTTAGTTAGAATGTATTAATTTTAGCACTGTGTAAATTGTATGTACATGTTTTAATAAGTTATATGAGTCCCTTCTTTTGCAGTATTTAACTTTTATTGATTAGTATTTTTTTTTTTTTAAACCTTGATAATAATCTTTGTGATTAACACGTGGTTTCACATCATTTGACATGGATTTTAAACTAAGTTGGTTAGATATAATTACTATATATGATTAAAATCAAGACTAAGATGACCAATTCAGTGTTAATGCATGAGTGGGCCTCAGGCTGCCCTGAAAAGTTGGGCCCAGAGGTCAAAAAGGTAAAGAACCCCTGGTTTACACTGAACTGACTCAATGTTAAGCTACTGACTGTAAGTGACAACTTTTACTTTGGCGTGTAAAGCTGCACCATACTGGATGTATTAAGACTCATAAGCTGCAACGTTGGCAGGTTTTGCACATGGGTGAACTCCCTGGTTATTTTTTAAGTATCCAAAATTTCCTACACGGCCAACTTCAGCTTTTTTCTGGGGGTGAGAGCAGTTTGGTTCTTTGTCCTAATGCCATTTTTAAGCTAATGTAGCATACTAGGCGCTTTTAAGTAATACACAAAACTGCATCATCATATTCAGCGATTGGTGATAATAGCCTTGTGAAATTGGAGTCAAGAGGATGCTGAATGATCTATGTTAGCTACAACGCACGGGATTGAGCGTCACGCCAAGCATGGCCACCAGTCAAAGGAGAATGTTAAGTATTGAATGGTGCACACAAACACAGACTCCACCGCACACCAACACAAAGCATATATATAGCCTCTTTAAATGCAACAATGTTGTTTCAGAGCAGCTATTTTCATTGCTGCCCGAGCAGGGAGCTGACAGGAAGCTGATTCAGTCAGAGCTTTTGATGCCGCCGGTTTTATCGTCTTTTGGTGTCAACGAGGCGACATGCTCTAGGCTCAGCTGTCTGCTGAATCTCACAGTCCATAGGTATAAACATTCCGCAAAGCCCCGGAATAAAACGTCATGAGGCAAGCAGGCCCAAGTGGGTTTTTGAGCCAAATGATGTGGAAACACCGCAACCTTCTAGGGACAGTTTTCTGTTAAAACGTAACAATAGAGGTGGATTTCAAAGTAAATTTACTGCAGTAAGAACAGCTGCGTTTAAATCCTGATGCCTCGCACACATGTTTGGGGATGAGTGTCTAAGCTGACATTTATCACACTGTGTAAACACAGACAACACAAACGAAGGCTCTCTAATCTATGATTCAGGGCGAGCTTTTCAAACAATTCCATTCAAAAAGGTATGTGCCGCCAAGCCGGGTGCGCCTTTAGTACACATTTTGGTTAAACTAACAGAGCTTTTGTGACAGCAAATGACTACAAGGGATTTACTTCTGCCAGGTTCACATTTGTTGTATTATATCATTGCTGTGATTACACGACGAAGCTTGGATTTATGGAACTTTAAGTCATGGTTTCTACAATGCATCTGCATGTGATCAAGAGATTGCAATTTTGCTATATACACAATATATACTGTATGTATATATATATATATATATATATATATATATATATATATATATATATATATATATATATATATATATATATATATATATATATATATATATATATATATATATATATATATATATATATACACTACCGTTCAAAAGTTTGGGGTCACATTGAAATGTCCTTATTTTTGAAGGAAAAGCACTGTACTTTTCAATGAAGATAACTTTAAACTAGTCTTAACTTTAAAGAAATACACTCTATACATTGCTAATGTGGTAAATGACTATTCTAGCTGCAAATGTCTGGTTTTTGGTGCAATATCTACATAGGTGTATAGAGGCCCATTTCCAGCAACTATCACTCCAGTGTTCTAATGTTACAATATGTTTGCTCATTGGCTCAGAAGGCTAATTGATGATTAGAAAACCCTTGTGCAATCCTGTTCACACATCTGAAAACAGTTTAGCTCGTTACAGAAGCTACAAAACTGACCTTCCTTTGAGCAGATTGAGTTTCTGGAGCATCACATTTGTGGGGTCAATTAAACGCTCAAAATGGCCAGAAAAAGAGAACTTTCATCTGAAACTCGACAGTCTATTCTTGTTCTTAGAAATGAAGGCTATTCCACAAAAGTGTTTGGGTGACCCCAAACTTTTGAACGGTAGTGTATATATATATATATGGCGATTTTATTTTTTATTATTCTTTAAAATGACTTTTTTTTTAATCAAATCACAGGGTGCTTGGGATTCATTTCGATTAATCCTGATGAAATTTAATTCATTGGTAATCTTTATTAATGACTTTGGACACCGCAGCATTGAGTAGATGGTTGTGTGACAGTTAAAAGAGACAACACAGGCACATGTCACCTTTGGCACAAGGAACTGCACAGTGCGTGATATGCCTCCATCCCACGACGCCATCTCCATCATGAAACCTGCCAATAAAAGGACAATTAACGAGTGGCCAACCCACATGCACATGATCCAATAATCATGTGCATGTAAAATACAGAGCTGTGAGGTAATGACACCTTACTGAAAATAATAATACAGATGAAAAGAAAATGCACTGGTGCCCCTTTAAAAAGAAAAAAAGTTTTGATTTTAAGAGTGAGCAAAAGACTGGTTGGTTCAGGCAGGAGATTAGTTTGAGTTTGTACTATTGTTACTCGACAAAAAAAATTGGTACACTACCGTTCAAAAGTTTGGGGTAACCCAAACAATTTTGTGGAATAGCCTTCATTTCTAAGAGCAAGAATAGACTGTCGAGTTTCAGATGAAAGTTCTCTTTTTCTGGCCATTTTCAGCGTTTAATTGACCCCACAAGTGTGATGCTCTAGAAACTCAATCTGCTCAAAGTACGGTCAGTTTTGTAGCTTCTGTAACGAGCTAAACTGTTTTCAGATGTGTGAACATGATTGCACAAGGGTTTTCTAATCATCAATTAGCCTTCTGAGCAAACACATTGTACCATTAGAACACTGGAGTGATAGTTTCTGGAAATGGGCCTCTATACACCTATGTATATATTGCACCAAAAACCAGACATTTGCAGCTAGAATAGTCATTTACCACATTAGCAATGTATAGAGTGTATTTCTTTAAAGTTAAGACTAGTTAAAAGTTATCTTCATTGAAAAGTACAGTGCTTTTCCTTCAATAATAAGGACATTTCAATGTGACCCCAAACTTTTGAACGGTAGTGTATATAATCATAATAGTTTAGTTAATTATTATTAATGGGCAAACGGTCAAAATAGCCCCTGAGCCGCACTTGAGAAAGCCCTCCAGTCTCTAATTAGTTGCCCTCAGCTTCCTCTTGGATAAAATGTCTTCTTACCACAGCTGGCTCTAGGCTTTGTGTGGCCCCATTTTGGTCTTTGATGTTTATCATTATTACTATTAGATTCCTGGAGCCCCACAACCCCACCCTAAACCTAACACCATACCCTTACATACACACCCTTAGTATGTTTACATGCACTAAATAAATCAAGCTTCCTTGAACGCACCACAATTATGTGCTATGGGATGCAAAAGTAAAACATAGACATAACTTTTTCTGATGCTGCCACAAATAGATTTATTATATTTTTATATTGCTTCTATTACCTCATCGTGGTTCCAAATGTTAATGCTGTGCGTGAATGCATAAATGGTACCTTTAAAGATGGTATGACGTCTGTGTCGAGTGAACAGTGAAGTGTTCCATGCTGGGTTTGCCGCAACAAGAAGGAACCATTTTGCATTTTTGCAAGGGGGTGTAGGTTGTGTTACACATGAACATCTTTTTATTGAACTTTGACTGGAAGATTTATTTTATCCGGTCTGTGTTGGCCCTGGTATGAGGGGGATACTTGTCCGGGGTGTATCCTGCCTTCCGCCCGAAAGCAGTCCCCGAAGAGAGACAAGCAGTAAAAAATGAATGGATGGATGAATGAACTTTTACAACCTATTTTATAACTGACTGATTTAAATGAAAGAAAATAATATTAAAATATTTCCTAAGCCTGTACCATGATCATTGTGACGTGTTTATGTGACAGGCCAACCCTGCTTCTTACCATGGCCGCTAAGCACATGCCAAGAAAGAAATAGAGGAGATCCTTTTCCATTGTTGTCTTGTTACAACTTATGACTAATGTGTTTAACGCAACGTGATTTTTACAGTTTCACCAAAATGATCACAATGTTTTTTAAAGTAGAAAACTGATCGTGCCAAACCCGATTGCGTCAAGTCTAGCTGGACTGAGCGATCATTAGTGTGTAGTGGAAAAGCTGGATTGTCTAAATGAATTTAATAACAAACACATACAATACAGGCCAATAGTTTGGACACACCTTCTCCTCATTCGATGCGTTTTCTTTATTTTCATGACTACCGTAATTTCCGGACTATAAGCCGCACCTGACTATAAGCCGCGCCAGCTAAATTTAGGGGAAAATACAGATTGCTCCATATATAAGCCGCACCCGACTATAAGCCGCAGGGTTTTGATGTGTAATTACCGTAGTATATAGGGGTTCCTGCTACCACGGAGGGGATTGTCGGGACAGAGATGACTGTTTGGGAACGCAAAGCGTCCCATTTATTAACAATAAATCTTTCAATCATTCAATCAAACTTTCACATCTTTGACATGGCGAACAGCATTCGTGCAGAGTACAAATAATACAACGGTGCAAAGTAATACAAAGTGCTCGCCTGTACGTTATCAAAATAACCAGCTTACCGGTATATGAAAAGTCAGTCTTTAATCATTGTGTCATCGTCTTCCTCCTGCGTACTAAAACCACCGAAATCCTCTTCGTCGGCGTCGGAGAAGAACAGGCCGTAAATAAGCCGCACCCTTGTATAAGCCGCAGGGACCAGAACGAGGGGGAAAAGTAGCGGCTTATAGTCCGGAAATTACGGTATTTACATTGTAGATTGTCACTGAAGGCATCAAAACTATGAATGAACACATGTGGAGTTATGTACTTAACAAAAAAAGGTGAAATAACTGAAAACATGTTCTAGTTTCTTCAAAATAGTCACCCTTTGCTCTGATTACTGTTTTGCACACTCTTGGCATTCTCTCCATGAATTTCAAGAGGCATTAAAACAAAAAAATGGGTTTCACTTCACATGGAGAGAATGCCAAGAGTGTGCAAAGCAGTAATCAGAGCAAAGGGTGGCTATTTTGAAAAAAAACTAGAATATAAAACATGTTTCAGTTATTTCACCTTTTTTTGTTTAGTACATAACTCCACATGCGTTCATTCATAGTTTTGATGCCTTCAGTGACAATCTACAATGTAAATAGTCATGAAAATAAAGAAAATGCATTGAATGAGAAGTTGTGTTCAAACTTTTGGCCTGTACTGTAAATACAATGTTTTAATTTTAGAAATTGCTGTTGTTTTTTTTAAACCATACTGTAATTGTTTAATTTACCGTATACATGCATATTTCATTATCAAGAGTTGTAATCTAAATGCGGCAAATATGTGGTATTATTTTGATATTTAAAGATGCTTTTATTTTGAAGTGACATTTACCGGAAGTGTTGCTGTGCTGCTATCCCACTTTGGTTCAATTGACACAGCAGAAAAGACAAACTTTCCAGCTACGTTTACAGCTGTCCAATTACTTCATATAGCATGCAGCCAACAAGGTAAACTACTTTATGTTACTTATATCTTTATTTTATACTATTGTGTTATGCCGTGCATGTCAAATGTAAAAAACAATACTTATTTAGCTGAGACTGTCATTACTGTTTTACTTAATTTGAATGGTGGATTTGAAGAATAAATAAAGCCACTTGTGTCTGTACGTGCTTGGAGGGAGGAACACATACCTTTCACACATTTGAACACCAGCTCAGCTCTCTTCAAACACCAGGGTATGGTCATCTCCTGTCAGGAAAGGACAAAACACACATGAATTCACAAGTAAAACACGATTAATGTCTCTTAATCATATGAGGAAAGTGAATAATTTCATGTTTTGAGTACATTAGGTCAGACGAAGACTGAAATATTAATAAAATGTTTAATGTATCCTAACTATGTGAATAATTTTGATTATGTTCTAAATCGAGAAGAGTGGTTGAAAGAGCAATTAGGGCAACCATAGTTGACTTGAGTACATTTCCCCAAGGTGTCAGTTATTATTAACCAGCAGGGGTAAGAATCGTACTAATTACATGACACAGACGTGAGCGAGCATACAGTCGGCGTTGACTTTGTGGAGGAATTCCGTCTGCCAATGTCATAATTATGATCGTAATTGCTGCTCATTAATTCAGTCATGAGTGAGCTGTAGCCTATCCCAGCTGCCTGTGGGGAAGGGGTGGAGTACACCATTGATGTGTCACCCGTCAATCACAACACATGCAGACAAACTACCATTCACACATAGTTTTACACTAAGCCTCCTAAAGCTAACAAGCATTTTTTGGATGATCATTTATTGTATTATGCAGTGTAGCGGTTATATCAACAACTGATAGGGGGTGTCATTTCACTAATGATATGACACATCTATGTTGGCTTGCTTGGCTCACATCCACTTTTTCCAAGCGTGCTGGGGCCATCGAAGTGTACCAAGCTTGCATACAGACTACAGCTTGGAGAGCAGGGGTGTCAAACTCATTTTAGCTCAGAGGCAGCATGGAGGAAAATCTGTGCACACGCGGGCCGGACTATTAAAATCATGGCATTAAAACTAAAAAATAAAGACAACTTCAGATTGTTTTCTTTGTCTTACTTTGGTCAAAAATAGAACAAACCCATTCTGAAAATATTACAATAAAAATATAGAAAAAAAATACCGGCAGCGGTAAAGTTTAGATCCATGAAGGAGAGAAGAAAGTGAATGAATGTTTATAAGTGAATACATTTAAAAGAAATTAAATTTAAAAAATGTGTTTTCTTTTGTATTATTTTTTTTTATGTTTTAAAGGCCTACTGAAAGCCACTACTACCGACCAGTCTGATAGTTTATATATCAATGATGAAATCTTAACATTGAAACACATGCCAATACGGCCGGATTAACTCATAAAGTGCAATTTTAAAATTCCCGCCACACTTCCGGTTGAAAAACTCCTTTGGATATGATTTATGCGCGTGACGTCACAAAATCCACGGAAGTGGTTGGACCCCATCTGACCCGATATAAAAACCTCTTGTTTTCTTCGACAAAATTCCACAGTATTCTGGACATCTGTGTTGGTGAATCTTTTGCAATTTGTTTAATGAACAATGGAGGCTGCAAAGAAGAACGTTGTAGGTGGGACTACTTACTACGCCTAGCCGATGCTTGCCGCCAAACCCACGGATGAAGTCCTTCGTCGCGCCGTCGATCGCTGGAACGCAGGTGAGCACGGCTGTTGATGGGAAGATGAGGGCTGGCTGGCGTAGGTGGAGCGCTAATGTTTTTATCATAGTTCTGTGAGGTCCGGTTGCTAAGTTGCTAAATTAGCCTTAGTGTCATTAGCAACAGCATTGTTAAGCCTTACCAGGCTGAGAATTTTTAACCATGTAGTTACATGTACATGGTTTAATAGTATTGTTGATCTTCTGTCTATCCTTCTAGTCAGGGGTTTATTTCTTTTGTTTCTATCTTCATTTGAGAATGATGCTATCACGTTAGCTCAGTAGCTAAGTGTGTCACCGATGTATTGTCGTGGAGATAAAAGTCACTTTAAATGTCCATTTCGCGTGCTCGACTCTCATTTTCAAGAGGATATAGTATCCGAGGTGGTTTAAAATACAAATCCGTGATCCACAATAGAAAAAGGAGAGAGTGTGGAATCCAATGAGCCAGCTTGTACCTAAGTTACGGTCAGAGCGAAAAAAGATACATCCATCACTGCCTCTCTAGTCCTTCACTGTAACGTTCCTCATCTACGAATCTTTCATCCTCGCTCAAATTAATGGGGTAATCGTCGCTTTGTCGCTCCGAATCTCTCTCGCTCCATTGTAAACAAAGGAAAATTGTGAGGAATATTACCTCCTGTGGCGTCACGCTACTTCCGGTACAGGCAAGGCTTTTTTTATCAGCGAGCAAAAGTTGCGAACTTTATCGTCGATTTTCTCTACTAAATCCTTTCAGCAAAAATATGGCAGTATCGCGAAATGATCAAGTATGACACAGAATGGATCTGCTATTCCCGTTTATATAAAAAAAATTCATTTCAGTAGGCCTTTAAGTTTATGACAACCTTTTTCCAAAACACAATATAGAATGTGAGATATAACAAAATAATGTTTACATTTAACATTTGTTTTCAAAACGGTTACAAAAAAGTGGGACCCCAAAAATTTACTGAGGGACCCCATTTTTATGACTTGATGGGGTACCCGGGACCAACAATGATGGAGTATTGAAGCGTGCAAAACAGTTGTTTATTACGCTCAATATTTTGCTGTACGAAATCCAAGATAGTACATATGGTAAAAAGTATAAGGTAAAAAAAGCCTAGTGATGACTTTAGAAAACATGTTTTTGGTACTTGCAGTTTCGATTACCTCTGACATGTCGTGCACCAGCAGCAGCGGAACAGTGATGGTGGTGACATCATGAGTGCAGCAGACTTTCAGAATGTTTCTCAGGCCCATGATGGCCGGGTCCCTGGCCGTGATGTTCCCTGAACGCACGTTGTCATCCACACACAGGTGGAAGACAACTTGGACCTCGGACAGGTTGGAATGCCGCGAGACGTAGAACTCGCCTTGACGAATGGACAGCAGTGTGTGAGAGGAATGATAAAGTTTGGTCAGAAAGTGGCACAACTGAAAAAAAATCTACACGAATTACCTGGTGATATATTTGACGGATTTCTTTCTACATTTTTACTTTTGTCATCGCTTCCATTCTTTGAGATTTCTGCAAGGACACAGATATGAGGACAAGGATTTAAGTCAACAGTTTTCACCAATAAAACACAAATGAAGCACTTTTTTTTAGTTTTCAATAATATACATGCTTGCATTTTTGAGCTTGTCGTAACCTCAAGATGCAGAGACAGCAGGTGACATGCAGGTAAGAAAAAGCTTAATTAAACTGGGAAAAATAACAAAAGTTAGCAAACAGCAGTTTAGTGCAGACTGCAGAGCATGTAGCGGCAGCAAGGTACTGCAGCACAAACGCAAACATTCGCCATGTCCCAATTGGGCGGCCGCTTCCTTTGCAGTGTGCATGTGTGAGGTGCTGACATTGTAGAGTGCAAGGGCTATTCCAATTCGAAAAAGCTCCAAGAGTTCTTTGAATCCGGTCGACAAATATGTCAAACATGTCGAGGATCCTTTGCAACAGTCCATATCCCAAGATTTTCTGCGTCCCCAGCTCTGAAAAAATATTTTCAACATGGTGGAGCTATGCGGAGAGGAATGAGCGACTTTAAAATGTAAGTGTAGCTTTATAATTTCCTTTAAGTAATCTAAAACCAGACATGTAAAGCTTGGCGTGACAGTAGAACTTTTAATTTGTGTTAAAAAAATGAGACCTCGATTATCGTAATGTTGAGCGACCTCCATGCTGTGCGTTGCTCTTTTCACCCTGAGATATAGCCTCATAGCGGGCTTTGCAGACAACGACATGCATGGAGCTTTTTTCAGCGTTTGGAAGTAAAGCCTTACATATTCTTTCAATTACTAGATCTAAAAAGGTAGAAGTATGTCTTATAGGGTTGATACCAATATTTTGGTACCGGTACCAAAATGTATTTCGATACTTTTCTAAATAAAGGGGACCACAAAAAATAGCAAAAGCTTTATTTTAACAAAAAAATTGTACGGTACATTAAAAATGTGTTTCTTATTGCAATCAAAGAACCATTTTGTCCTTAAATAAAATAGTGAACATACTAGACAACTTGTCTTTTAGTAGTAAGCAAACAAAGGCTCCTAATTAGTCTGCTGACATATGCAGTAACATTTTGTGTCATTTCTCATTCTATTATTTTTGCCAAAATTATTAAAGACAAGCTGTAAAAATGGATTATTAATCCACTTGTTCATTTACTGTTAATATCTGCTTATTTTCTGTTTTAAAATGTTCTATCTACACTTTTGTTAAAATGTAATAAACACTTCTGTTGTTTGATACTTTACATTAGTTTTGGATGAAACCACTACTTGGTATCGAGCCGATGCCAAGTAGTTACAGGATCATACATTGGTTTTATTCAAAGTCCTCATGGGTCCTGGGATGTATTTCCTAAGTGTATAAATATAATATGATTTTTTTTTTAAAAAGGAAAAAAGATTTTGTGAGGATAAAAAATATAGATGTAATCATAGTAGTATTGACTAGATACACTGTTGAACTTGGTATCATTACAGTGGATGTCAGGTGTAGAGCCACCCACGGCATTTGTTTACATTCAAGTGCGCTAGCTTTTGTTCGCGGTGACGCCGGTGAGCTATAGTATCCTCCTACGGTGTGTAGGGAAGCATTTTTAGCTATTCCTCGTCCTGCAGGGATGATACTTGTAAGAAACCAATTGTATTCGTCGCCATGGAGGCGAGGATTAGTGATTTAGAAGTAGCTAAAACACTGCCAATTGCAGATAGATGTTCGCTGCTAGCTAGTTAGCCATGTCTTAAAGCACCTCTTCCTGAGGGCGTTTCAGTGTTATAACTTCACCTTTATCTTTACTTTTTAGGTCAAAATGCGTCTGCTTGTAAGTAGACGCTGCCGAACGTGCTCCTCTGCTCGTAAAACCAGCAATGTCATGACGTGATGGCGTGCCGTCATACCCGTTGGGAACCGGTACTTTTCAAACAGAGTATAGTACTGTTTTTGATTCATTAGTACCGCGACACTATACTAGTACCGGTATACCGTACAACCCTAATGTCTTATTAAGTGTCTTATTAATGAGTGAATGGAATAGTTGATCTTACGTTAACTATTTTTGCAATATAATGTAGATTGCTTTCATACATAGACCGAGATTAGTTATTGTTTGTGAGCATCATGTACATTTTTATTTTATTGGAAAATGTTCACTTTTATATGCGTTTAACTCACTGTTGTGATCTTGTGTTCACCTTCAAGGAGGAAATGGACTCAAGGCTATTTAAAGGACAACAGAGCTAAAATGAACCGCTTAATTGTAGTGACAAAAGGTTAATTAAACTAAATTTAATTTAATTACAAGAATAGTCTGGGCTTTTACATAAGACATCTATATTTAGAAATGACATCAAACACCTCTTTAGAAATAATATATGAGTACTACTGTGTGATTCCCACAGGAAAGACCACATAGTCTTTCTGGGACATCATTTGGATTGTTTTTAGCGTGTTTCAGAGGGTACATGTCAAACTACATTGTCAAGCGACTTTGCAAAGCCAACGGCTGACTGACTGACACTCTAGTTATAAAAGTAACCATCATACAATTAACACTCCATTAACTATTTAATAACTATTAATTAGGAATAATCTATTTAAAATAATTTACTTGGTATATAGAGAGAACCATGGTCCTTCCAGGTAAGAATTAATTAATGCATAATAATACATAAAAAATTAAGATCAATTCACAAAAAACAAAGGTCATGCGTATCAATAACAAGAACAATACACCAATAACAATGGACCATAATCAATTAGAGGAGGTAGTCAGTTTTACATACTTGGGGAGCATAATCAGTGTAGATGGAGGGGCAGAAGAAGATGTCAAATCCAGAATAGGGAAAGCAAGAACATCATTCAACAAAATATGGAGAGCAAAAAACATTTCTCTCAAAACCAAACTGAAAATCTTTAACTCAAATGTCAAATCCATCCTGCTGTACGGATCAGAAACATGGAAAACCACCAATAGCATACTCACTAAACTACAGACATTCATAAACCGTTGCCTCCGTCGGGTCCTAGGAGTCTACTAGCCAGACACCATCACCAATGCCAACCTGTGGGAACTCACCAAACAAGAACCAGTGGAACTGCAAATCAGGAGAAGGAAGTGGAGCTGGATAGGCTACACACTCAGAAAACCCAATAAATCAATCACCAAACAGGCACTAACATTGAACCCACAGGGAAAAAGAAACAGAGGGAGACCAACAACAACCTGGAGAAGGAGCACGGAACAGGAGATCAGGGCTGAGGGGCTGTCATGGCAACAACTCGACCGCAGGGCACAAGACCGGAATGGATGGAAGGCTTTCGTCGGCGGCCTATGTTCCTCAGGGGATACTAAGGCCTAAGTAAGTAAGTAAGTAACTATTTAATAACCATTAATTAGGAATAATATATTTAAAATGATTTTACTTGGTATATAAAGAGAACCATGGTCCTTTCAGGTAAGAATGAATTAATGCATAATAATTAGGGATGATGTTTGATAAGAAATTATCGAGTTCGAGCCTATTATCGAATCCTCTTATCGAACCGATTCCTTATCGATTCTCTTATCGAATCCAGATAGGTTGTTGTATATGGAAAAAAACACACAATATTTGGTTTAACAAAAGCTCACTTTTATTTTATAAGCAAAAAATAAAAATAAAATAAATAAATAAATATTGACTGTTACCCCCCTAAAAAAATAAAATAAATACATATTGACTGTTGTTACCCAAAGTATATTAAGTGGGATTTTTCAGAAAAACAAATATATACAGTAACACAAAAACAACCTGTCTCTGTGATCACTATAGGTGAATAGCCATGCCTACAGGGTTTTTTTCCGGTCCATTATTTTTGCTGCTTGTGTGACATCACAGGAAATGACGTAGCTCAGTCTAATGACTGAGCTACGTCATTTCCTGTGATGTCCCACAGGGCATTTCTTGTGGGACGGGATTCGTTCCCAGGGATTCGAATAAAGAACCAACTCTTTTTCTTTACTATAGTGGCCTCGATAACGGGAACCGGTTCTCAAAAAGGGATTCGAGTCCATGGAATCGGTTCTTTTCTTATCGAACGATTCTTTTCTTATCAAACAACTGGGCGAACCGGTTTCGAACATCATCCCTAATAATAATACATAAAAAATTCAATACATAGAGTCCTAATCCTAGATATCCTAACAAGTTCTTATTCCTGAAGTCTACAGTAAACAGTATGCAATAAAAATAACAAAGTTGACGAGTGCTTTACAAATTTGGTAAGAAGTTATTAAGTAATTAAAGAGTTCAATGTATTATGTTTAAAAATACTAAATACTGAGCTGACGATAAATCTACCGACAGCAACACACATATAGTTACGAAGGCTAAACCTATTCACATCACTCTAGCCGCGGCCAGAGGACTCTCTCCAGGGCACACGCTTCCTGGACCGCAAGAGGTAAACCTAAATAGACTCAATTAACCAATAGAAAACAGGTGCGCTGGCAAGTAACTAAACAGAAAGTGAAGGTGCAGCAAAACAAGGAATCCAACAGGAAGTACTACCAAAACAAAATCACCAGTACGAGGAAAACAAAGAACAAAATCCAAACTGTCATGTGGGATCACGACAATGCAAGCTCAAAAACGTCTTACCGGGTTGTTCTTTTTGCTTGCTGCTCCGCTGCGCTCGAGCATAGAGCACCACCTGCTGCACCTCCTCCAGCTGTTGCTCCATAGCAGGAAAGTGGAAGTCTGTGCACTCCTTTGCAACCGTTGCAAAATCTAGGTCAACAAGGTGATAAAACAGTCATTCCATGATACACTGGGCCAAGTTGGTGCCTAAATAGGACGATTATCGCTACATCATTATCAGGGGAGGGTCAATTAAATAATCCCGGCTAAAAACTTATCAGCAATGTAAAGACAAACTGATACATACAGCGTCTATGGTCCATTCCCCTAATTGGTGCCAGTTGCGTGTCTAAGAAAAAAAATGTATGAATGCATGATCAAATTACCAGTAAAATATATATTTTTATTAAGTGTCCCGTTCATTCATTTGATTACAAAAAGGAAGGAATACAATTTAAAAGATTAATTGAAACTATCCTCATCACTGGAAAAATAATATTTGTTGCCTGTCTTTAAATTAGACTTAAACATGATCCTTCAGAAATATTGTATTTTATACATATTTGTGTTACTCCTTATCCCAACTACACTTTAAAGAATTGTTTTTTAAACACAATGAACTTAGTCATTTCACTCAGTCCTGTAGCCAAACACACGTTACTTAATACCTCTAAAAAATGATGCATATTCCAAAAGTCACATGGTCCATAGGAAGTTGCATCATTCCGATTCTCTCCAGGCCATTTGAAAGGCCAAAAGTAAAATGTAAGCTCAGTCCTTTTACCTTTTTCTTTTTTACATTACTTTAAAATACTATTTTTGTATCACTGTAATGTGACATGCTATTACAAGTAGTAAAAATGCAATGTGGCTAATGTTATGCTCAAACTCGCATCTTACTTTCAGTCTTGTTACTTAAATGAGTCATCTTTGGCTTAAGAACCTTGTACAAAAGGGAAATAAACTTGTCTGAGATGGGCCAATACACATTTGGAGTACAGTGGTACTTCAACTTAAAGGGGAACTGCACTTTTTTGGAATTTTGACTATCGTTCACAGTTATTATGAAAGACATCACAACAGATAGATTTTTTTTTTATGCATTCTAACTTGCAAATAATAGTACATAAAAGTCCGCTTACAGCATAGCCAATGGGAGCTCATCTATTTTGCCCATAAAGTCTAATAAATACCCATACAAAAAGCGCCAACAATACTCTGTTTACATTTTGTGACTTGAATATTAATCAAGTATTAGTGATATTGTTATTATAAGCGCTAACGCAGACACACTATTCGTAGCGGTGCCGTGATCACTTTCGTGTGTGTCTATATTTACATCATCGAGTGGTCAGCTGCTTCCTCGCTTCCTTGCTCCCTGTAAGTTTATTCTAGATCATAAATCATGTATCTCACCTGGACAGAAGACGTCTGAGTAGGTAATCCGACAAGTTGGTACACTTTGACAGCCATTTAGGGCCCGGAAATGGCGAGAAAGACACGAAAAGACACTTGTCCTGTTTCTTATCCTGTTTCTTCGTGAGGATTATGAGACATTCTTCATCTTAATGGGAATTATATGAACATCCCAACAGTCTGCATCCTAATGACAGCAAACATTGTACAGTAAGTGATGTTTTATTATGTTTGTTGTCTCTCATGAAGTCTGCACTGAGTAATATTCAGTGATGAAGAAAAGAAAAAGAAGCAAACATTGTGATGCATTTTTTAAATTAATGCGCCACGTATGCTTAAAATGATCAATGTACGTAAATATTAAATGTTGTTATAAATGTACCCAGTACTACATTACATACTTTCATTATGTATATAAAACCTCAATGGAGGTGTTTGGATGTTTTTTTAAGGGCTTTAAAGGCGGAATGGCGCGGCTCCCACAGCTCCATTTTAACCAAACTTTTGATCGCATTTATTCAATATTTAGAAAGCAAAAAATTTAAAATAATATCCATCGTCTTGTCTCTCATAATGATTGTGAACGATAGGCAAAATTCCAAAAAAAATGCAGTTCTCCTTTAAGAGCGCCCCCACTTAAGTGTTTTGAGATAAGAGCTGTCTCTCGGTTAGTTTTTAAGCTTTAAGTTGGAAACCAAAATTTTAGTTATAAGGGTCTCCGCCATTAGTTGGCAAAGCAAATGTTACAGTGAACCCCGTAAAATCCCCCTATAAACATCTGGGGCCGTACTTATCAAGCTTCTTAGAATTACTCCTAAGAAGTCTGCTAAGAGTTGACTTAAGAGTAAATAAATTCTTCGCTGAAAGCTGCACTTAAAAGTTAGTTATCAAGCGTCTTACTCACACTTTCAGCAAAGTGTAGGACTGAATCTTAAGTGTCACACTCAGAGCTGAATTACGACATTACTATGTGCCGTAAACGGAATTTTAGGTGACGTCATTTCTGTGTCCATAGAAATGACCAATCACGGAAGGGAATCCGTTGTCTAAGAATAAAGAAATATCTTGGAAATATTTAAGTGGACAATGGGAGTGTATATTTTGACAATAAACTACAAAATAATACAAAACAAACTAGTCCCCGCCGGCACTCACGCTACCGCTCCCTCTCTTCTATCGCCCACACACTCACTGACGTCACTCACCTCACGGCCACACACATACGCTACTGTCATAACATTTTCTTTCCAATTCATTAATTAGGCAACTAATTTGAAACTGGTGTGGGTGGCTCTATATATACTAGCCCACTGCAGACACATGCAGAAATCAACAAGGAATCGAAAAGTATTAAATCTGTGACAAAAATAATATCCGCTCTGTCTAAACGATACCGTTTGATCAGCTGCTCGTCATCAAAAAAAACAAAAAACATTGTTCCGTTCCCTGAACGTTCGCGCACGTCTCTCTCGCCTCAGTGCCATCCCCTGCTGACAACTCCTAACCACTTAAGACACCTCTGAAGGTCTCTTAAATATCGTGGAGAGTAGGAGTGATTCTTAGACTTAAGAACGTTGATAAAAAGCTTTTATTCTTAAGTTTGAGAGTAGGACTAAATTTCGCAAATTCTCAGGACTTAAGTGTAAAATGGCACTCTAAGAAGCTTGATAAGTACGGCCCCTGGTCTTACTAGCTAGCATTAGCTTTTGGCTAGAGATGAACATAACTTTCTTTTCCAACCACTGGAAGAAAAAAAGGGAGTCTGAAGGAGAGTACTGAGAAAAAGAAGTGGATGATATAAATCGAATTTAAAAAATAAATAATCAAAAACATGCCCGAATGTGTCGCCAACTTTGCAAAGCAATTCAAGTGTATCACTGCTTAATGCAACATAAAATGTTAAGGCCAATACATTTTAAAAAAACATCTAAACAGCGGACATTCATCCATGAAATTATGGAGAAGCTGTTGATAGTGTGTTTGACGGAGAAGCGGCTGGAATGAGATACTGTAGAATGCTGTACAATATTATGACATCACTTCAAAAAAATGCTGTAGTTGTTTTAGTAGTACATTCTACGGTATTGTTTTATACAATATTTCTTATCTATAAAGTTGATTTTTATTTTGAAAAGGCATGTTACATGTTAAAATTGTGCTGTTTTAAGGGGGCCAGGCACCAGTTTAATTGATACATTTTAATTCATTCCAATGGGAGACGTTAATTTGAGATACAAGTGTTTTGACTTAAAAGCTCTGTCAGTTAAGCTTGTAAGTTGGGGTACTACTGTTCAATATGTGTACTATTTAAATTTAGAGTGACAGTTAAAAAAAGGCATATGTAAGAAATATTTATGTTTATATGGAGCGCATTACAACAAGTATACAGCAGGTTCGGTGAAATGACCCCTACATAATGTACAGTATATGAAATGAGCCCTATATGATGTACAGTACATGCAATCTAACCTCTCTTGATGCCACTGAAGGAGTTGACTCTGTTGTCAACCAACAGAACCAGACCACAGAGTGAAGATGAATAGAGCGAAAGGGCCGTTTGTAGGCGCCGCAGCTTTGCTCCGCCGCTGCCGTGATGTCTGTGCTTACAAAAGTCCAACACATCAGCCCGAACCAGTCGCAGGTTATGCATTGTCTTCAACTGGGCTCCTGAAAACAAGGTGAGAAAAAAATAAATATTGTAACTTGTTTTTTTTTCAAAATATTAAGAATGATTTTTATGTATAAATACTGAGCAATGACAGCTAAATATGGTGAGTAGTTGATTCATTTGGTAAGTGATTTTCTATACAGTTTATGGTCACGGCTGAGCTATCCCAGCTGACTTTGGGCGAGAGGTAAGGAACACCCTGGACTGGTTACATATACTGCATATAAGCAACCATTCATACACACATTAACACCAATTTGGAGCAGGGATATTCAACTAAATTGTTCACTTGTTTTGGGGGCCACATATCCAAAAAGCTAGGGACCGGGGGGCAAGTGTTCTGTCTAATTTAGCTGCTTCCTCGAAAAAAAAAAAGCGACCAGTTGCTATTCCCGTTTAAACAAAGGTGCCGAAAACAAAAATGTAGGCTACTATTATGTGTGTCAATATGCACTTTCTGAAAGAGTCTACAACAGGGGTGTCAAACGCACGGCCTGCGGCCCACAAACATGTTTTATCCAGCCCGCAAGATTTGCAAAGTATAAAAATGGGCTGACATTTTTTAATAAAAGAAACTGCTGTTCTAAATGTGTCCACTGGATGTCGCAACAGCAATTCTTTGAATTCCCTGACTTCAGAGGGGGCAGAGCTACCGCTTCCGTGTTTGGACACTTCGTACTTACGTTGCTTATTAATGATAGTATACAAAATGTGGATTGTCGGTTCATGTTTTGCTTCTCAAAGATGTTGGTAGTGTATCATGTTACATTTATACCCAAATAAATGCTTTTGATAATCTGTACATTTTGTGTTATAACTTATAACTGGGAGGCATATTTGACTGATGAACATAATCACATCATTTCTTCAGAAAGTATACATGACCACAAATGAAGATAGACTATTAACCGCAATATATCAGTATAAAAAACAACAACATGATTTTTACATTTTCAGAATGTGTTTGGTCTACTTTTAAACAAAGAAAACAATCTGAAGTTGTCTTTATTTTGAAGTTATCATGCCATGATTTTACCAGGCCGGCCCACTTGGGAATAGATTTTCCTCCATGTGGCCCCAGCGCTAAAATGAGTTTGACACCCCTGGTCTACAACATGCTTACTGGTCAGAAAACACAGTCAAATATAATTTAAAAGAATGACTTACTTGTACCGCGAGTGACAAAGTCTACATGAGGTAAGACTACAAAAAGTAGTTAATTTTGATTCTAATTTGTTTCAAGGAAACTTAAACATTAATGCGCATGCGTGCATATGCTCAGTAGCATTGGGGAAGCTCTTTTTGACAAAGCAGCTCACCTAAACAGAACAACAGACTTTTCTCTTCACTATTAGTCTTGTTATGCATTCTAGAGAACCAGCGTCCTCTACAGTAGACACTTGAATTTGATCTATATTATATTCAGTTACAGGAGCGCTTTGCTGTGTTTTGGGACCATCTGCTAAAAAACAAGTCAAAAATCATCACTATGAAAGCATTGTAGTGTTTTTAAGAATCTGCTGCAAAAAAATGTGAGTCTCTTTCTGAACTGAACTGAACTGGATAGGCCAAAACAAAGACAGAGGACCTTAAAATAGAACCTTGAGAAACACCACTATTATAACTGAAGAAGTTGAACAAATGACTACTGACGGCATTGGAAGTACACAAGCTACAGCAAAACCTTATTTACATAAAACATAATAGGAAAACACTTGGTAACTACCAGAAAGGAGAGGACTTAACACCTCAGTTATGTAAACCATAAGTAATGACCCTAGTTCTATGTTAGCGAGCAAGGTTCAAATGTGAATGCAACGATCTACCAATCTGTTTAAAAAGGTCCAAGTTCCTCCAAAAGGAATGTACTGCAAAAATGTTCGACTCCTACGTTTTGAACTAAACTAAGGGGCCGGTAGGGTCTCATTCCTGGGCTGGATTTAGCCCCTGGGCCTCCAGTTGATAGCCCTGATTAAGAGTCTCCAATCAACCTAAAATCCTACGAACCATGCAAACTCAACACGGAGAGCTCCTAGCCGGTTTGCAGCACAGACAAACCCTGACTACCCAAAGTGGTAAAGTTTAGTCAACATGTCAGGCAGCTACCTAGATGAATAGTGAAGCTCTCTTCCAGTTGGGGCTGCTCCTCAAACATCCTGCCACCTGATTCAGAAGGCTCCAACAGTTGGCTGGGCTGCATTTTAATCTCCTCACTGGATATAAGAATCAAGCAAATTAACCATTATTATACATTTTTTCCCAGGAAATATAAATTGTTAAGTTTAATTAAATGACTTAAAATGCACCCAGCCTTCAAAAATCATCATATTGCACACAAGTACCTACGGACAAACGTACTTAATTTTGCTGCTGTTGCTGGATTTCCGCAGGTCCTGGTGCAGTTTAATGACCCACTCCTGATATTCTTGCTTTTGAATACAAGTCACTTGTTTTAATTCATTGGCCCACTTGTTCTCCAGCACCTGCCCAATTAAAAAGGAAGGCAGCAATTGAGGAACCCCAACTCGAACAAAAGGTACATTACAACTGTGGTGAGAACAAGATAAATCGAAACTCTGCGCACAAGGTCAAACCCCGCTGCTGACTGCACGTTGTACCTGTTGTGCATCAAAGTGCTGCGACGCCACTGCGTTCACATCATGGTCACTCAGCGTGTTTCCCAACTCGTGCATCACTTTGTTCATCTCTGCAGCTTGCCTGTCACACAGGAGGAGAAAACTTATGTTTCCATTGCAACATGAGATAGGAACCAAAAATATTTTGTTTCCATCAGACTTGACTATTGTATGAAGTGCTGATGAGGCCTTAATTGAAAGATCTATGCTGCCCTCTATTGGACAACTTCATCATTGTACTCCATTGTAGATGGATGTTAATATTGACATACGTCTCAATGGGCATACACCCGATTTTAATCTAAATGAAACATGAATGCAAATGTGATTGTTGATTTATTGTTGTTAGTACAACCATTTATAATGTTCTATTATGGTAAGAAGGTATGTAAGAATGTGTTATTAATTCTGATGATGTAAGGTGGTAGATCCTAGTTATTTAAATAAAGATTTTGGTTTTGATGCAGGTTTTGGGGTAGATAAGGATACCAATGGCAGTATTTTGTCCAAACCAAGAAATAAAGGGACACACAGTTTTCCCTACAGCAGGGGTTCTTAACCTTTTAGACCTGTGGCCCAACTTTTCCACTACATACAGAGGGGCTCGAGACACGGTCAAATACTAACACTGAATTGGTCATTTTACTCTTCCTTTTAATCGTATTGAATACATATCTAACCTACTTACAGTTTAACAGGATAAACCTTGTTAAATTATATGAAACCATTTGCTAATCACAAAGATTATTATCAAGGCTTAGGTCAAGCTGATTACAAAAATAACTAATCAGATAGACTGGACTAATAAAAACTCATGAAAAATACATTTACACACCCAGTGCTAAAAATAAAGAATATACATTTTATACATACAGTACAGGCCAAAAATTTGGACACACCTTCTCATTTCAATGTGTTTTCTTTATTTTCAAGACTATTTACCTTGTAGATTGTCACTGAAGGCATCAAAACTATGACACCTGTAAAGTGAAAACCATTTCAGGTGACTAACTCTTGAAGCTCATCGAGAGAATGTCAAGAGTGTGCAATGCAGTAATCAGCGCAAAGGGTGGCTTTTTGGAAAAATAATACAATATAAAACATGTTTTCAGTTATTTCACCTTTTTTTGTTAAGTACATAACTCCACATGTGTTCATTCATAGTTTTGATGCATTCAGTGACAATCTACAATGTAAATAGTCATAAAAGTACAGAAAACGCATTGAATGAGAAGGTGTGTCCAATAAGTCCAGACATTTTCTGCTTGTTCGATATTGACATTACTGCCACAAGTGGTGGAAAAGTGTACTACAACTGAGTTTCGCTGCCCCACACGGACCACGGCAGAAACAGATATTTTTGGGGGCTATGGTTAAAAAAACTACCCTACAGTATTTATAATTTTTGTTTCTGTTACTTATTACAGTAGTATCAACATTTCCACTTTTTACTGTATGTATTGTATTTTAGCTCCTTTTTTACATTTCCCTTTTATCTTATTTCAACAATTTACCCTGGGCCCATAAAAAACAAGCCGCGGTACACAAATGCTCCCTGAGACACACTTTCAAATATACATGTGGCCGTCCAAATGTATTCATGGCGGGCTGCCACAAACAAATAAATGTATGGGATACAATGAGCTCCAACACAGACCTCTCTTGTATCTTCTTGATCTCCATATCTCTCTCGCTGATGAGCTCGGATATGCGAACAAAGTAGTTGTGCTCCAGGTTGAGAAGTGTTTCCGAGGCAGGGGAATGGATCAGCTCGTGGTAAACGTCGGCAAAGTCCTCATCCCAACTGGGCTCTTCGGGTCGAGCGTGCTCCAGTGTGGTCTAAAATCATTACAGACAGGAAATCATTCATTCAAGCGATTTATTGATGCATCTCATGATGAGTTTAGTCTTCTTTTTAAAAGATAGAACTGGTACAGTGTGAAATGTGTTGTTTCAATGTTCAAAGAAAACCTAAGCAGTACATGCGTCAATAGAAAATAATCAGAACTCCTCTATTTATACTTGCTCAGGAATCACGATGGACACTGGAAAGCTTCCATGGTTATTTCTGAAAGACTGCAGTAAAAGTCGCTCTTAAATATTTTCGTGCAGAAGGCAAGGGAGGCCTGACGGTTCAAGCTCGTGGCAGCCCAGCAAGGTGGCAAAACTATTTATACTCCTGAACCTTCTTTAAAATACAACAATGTGACAGTAGTCCACAATCAAGTTCTATTAAAAATCAATGTTTCTCCTTGATCTACCGTATTTTCCTCTGATGATTGTTCTGTACCATCTCCAACTGTCTTAAAATTATCAAATCAGAGTTGGCAGAATTCATGTACAATTATTTTTTTCCTCTCTGCACTTGTAAATAGTGAGTTTGCACTTTACAACAAGGGGGACATAGATAACACAAATGTCTAATTTGCATAATTGGCCATGACATAGAGTATGTGCATGTAATCTTAATGGATGATGCAGAAGACAAAAAGTGAGAACAAAACATGAAAAGCAAAACAAATATGTTCGGAAACACAAATAAACTTTCTTCTGTTGCTTCTGGTCTGAATACTCGCTCAATTGGCGATGCTGATCCCTCCTGCTGCTACGTTTTCTTAGTCCCCGGCAGACATGTGACGAGTGTGAAGAAGCAGATTTGTACTGCACAGTTGTACCCACAGGCTACATTCACAGACAGCCCCGTTATAATGTGTTATGAGCGAGGACGAACAGTTAGCACCAAATCTATCTGTGGTCGTCCAAATAAATGAATGTACCATATTTTCCGGACCATAGGGCGCACCGGATTACAAGGCGCACTGCCGATGAATGGTCTATTTTCGATCTGTTTTCATATATAACGCGCACCAGATTATAGGGCGCATTAAAGGAGTCATATTATTATTTTCTTTTTTTTCTAAATGTAAAACACTTCCTTGTGGTCTACATAACATGAAATGGTGGTACTTTGGTCAAAATGTTGCATAGATTATGTTTTACAGATCATCTTCAAGCCGCTTTCTGACAGTCGCTTCCGGCTGCACCGTTTTGTGGGCGGTCTTATTTACGTGGCTCACCTTTGGCAGTGTTGTCTCCCCGTCATCTTTGTTGTAGCGGTGTAGCGTGCAAGGACGGGAGTGGAAGAAGTGTCAAAAGATGGAGCTAACTGTTTTAATGACATTCAGACTTTACTTCAATCAATAACGTAGCAGCATCTCCTCATCCAGAAACAACAACAAGGCCGGAAATGTGTCCCGTGAAAAACCGTCCAACTAAAGTTCCTTGGGTGAATAATATAAACTCACTACACCGGTATGTTTTAGCGCTTTCATGGCGAGTTTACTGACAGATATAAGTAAGAACTTTACACTACTTTATATTAGAAATGGCAACAGCGGAGGATGAATGTCCCATTACAAGAAGATAGAGAAAAAGAAGCTCGTCGACTACGGTGTCCGCACAGACTACAAAGGCGGACGCGCGCAATTTTTCAGGATTCATGCAGATCCCAAATACAGATCAGCAGGTTCTAGAAGGTAAGAAAAGTTGCATTTTGCATAATATTGCGAAACAAAATGCCAGATAATATGTCTTACCTTATACACACACCCTAATAATACTTGTATGTTTAATGCGCCGACAATCCATCAAGGAGTGCGGCTTCATGGCTTACCAAAGTCGTACTAAAACATTTTCATAGATTTTTGAGCGCCGTGTGTAATGTTCTATATTTTCAATGGAACATATAAAATGTTGGTGTTATTTACTTGAGTCATATTGCAGTCTACACGTATCTCTTATGTTTAACTGCCATCTACTGGTCATACTTATCATTACAACATTGATTGAAACTTTTATTAGTAGATTGCACAGTACAGTACATATTCCGTACAATTGACCACTAAATGGTAACACACGAATAAGTTTCCCAACTTGTTTAAGTCGGGGTCCACGTTAATCAATTCATGTACCAAATAAAATTGCTTCGAGGTCGGTAAGCAAAACCAGAATCATTCCATACATTAGGCGCACCGGGTTATAAAGCGCACTGTCAAGTTTTGGGGAAAAACAGGATTTTAAGTGTGCCTTATAGTCTGGAAAATACGATACCTCTATCTTTTTTCAACTTTAATACAAACTACTGTAAATCAGCAAATCAACTGCAAAAACTTCCCGAGCCTTTGAATTGTATCTTAGTTTGAACTGACAGAGTAATGTATTGAGATGCACCTGTATGTCCTCACCTCCACGTAGGATCTGGTCCACGCATTGGCGAGCTGGTTAATGTCTACATGGCCCGATGTGAGTCTCTCTAGGGCCGCTTCGGCCTCCCTGTCGTAATCTAAGATGGTCTCCTTCTCAATAAAGTCCGACAAAGACACTTTCAGATCTAAAAGAAAATGTTGTTTTTTTTAAAACACATTGCAACCATTTTCATTTAAAACATGAAGAACATCAATGAAGAACACAGGAAACTTCCCAACTTTGCGAAATATATCACATCCTATAATTCTGTTTTGATATACAACATTATAAAAACATGTTCTCGTATTTTTTTTGTATTTGTCTTTAAATAATTTAGTTGAGTGCCAGTTACGCTCATCTCAGGATATTAACTAATGTTTAGACCAGGGGTCGGCAACCCAAAATGTTGAAAAAGCCATGCTGGACCGAAAATACAAAATAAAAAATCTGACTGGAGCCGCAAAAAATTAAAAGCCTTGTATAAGTGTTATAATGAACACATTATCTAAGTGTCTATATAAGCTATATTAGCCTACTATCAAAATGACTATGTGTCACAGGCTGACGCAAATCTTTGTTGACAGAAATGTTCAAATGTAATATTTATTCTACACATTTTTACAACATTCGAAATCATTAGTAAAATGGAGGCTTCTCAGAGGTTGAGATAAGTCCTGGAAATTACTGGCTTAGAATGGCCAAAGGTATAGATGTGTATGTCCAAGTTAAAGGAAACGGCAGGCTGTCTTCTTCTAATGGATTTATTACAACCTTTGCAAGCTGGGTAACGTTTGCTGTGGTCTGGAACAACATGGCACGCAAACAACTATCAGAAATGCAGCAAATATTACACACAGATAATGTGCCATGAGACATGCAAATATAAATTGAATTAAGACGACTTAAAGAAAATGAAATGAGCTCAAGTATACCTACACACGAGGCATAATGATGTCTAGTTAGCACTCCACACAAGTCAATAACATCAACAAAGCTCACCTGTGTGCATTCACACACACACAACATTAAAAGTTTGGTGGACAAAATGAGACAAAAAAAGGGGTGGCATAAAACATGTCTTAGAAAGTCAGAGAAAGTCATACATGTAAACAAACTACGGTGAGTTCAAGGACCGCCAAAACTAGTAGGACAAAACGGCGCTCCCCAAATAGTCTCATCAGTGAATGATGTTTAATATAAACAGTGTGATTTCTAACAATTAGGAAGGTTTGTGTCATGTTTGTCCTCCTACAGAAATCATATTAAAAGAAAAAATATATTTTTTCCCTCATCTTTTTCCATATTTCATACATTTCGGAGAAAGCTCCAGAGAGCCACTAGACTAAAGAGCCGTATGCAGCTCTAGAGCCTCGGGTTGCCGACCCCCGGTTTAAACTAACAAATCCAACAATTACGAATGTAGACACTATTTTATGATTCACAGGGAGTCAAAGACTGTTTGGCAACCTTTGGCCAGGAAACAATCATTCCGTTTCCTGCAGATTGCCAAAATGCAGCCAGTCACAACAGCATCCTTACCATGTTCTATGTAGCAAGGTATTTTATGAAGCAGCATCAGACGTCCATGGAGGTCATTGATGTTCTCTTCAACAGGGAACTGCAGAGGCACTTTGAGGAGACAGTTGTGTTTCCCTGCCTTGAATTCCAACACAAACTCCTTCTCAGTTTTGTTGCTTTCTTTTGCTTTGGTCCTCTTCATTGCACAAACTGAGGGCAGCAGACATTAGACAACAATTTAAATATACTATTATTGTCGAGTGCAATGTGGAACCTTTTTTACTTATACGCAGAACTAGAATCGACGGTATTTGAAATAAAGACAAAAAATTGACCAGTTATGGATGGATGGATGGATGATTACCTTGGATGTGTGTCTGTAGAGATGTTAGCTTGTCAGACAGGAAGCTCAACGTTAGCTAGTATTTTTGCTAACGCTATAAAAACTATGACAGTAAAGCCTTTTTTCCCATTTTATAACAATGCAGTTACGCCTTTATCCTCATTTTATCGATCAACAGAACCAAGAAAATATAATTGTACCCGTGTGACAGAGGAACTACGGCACTGTTTTTCTTCCTGTTCCTGGTCAGCTGACCGACTCAAGAGGAGGTGTGACAGCAGCCGCACTTTCGTCATTCTGAAGCATGCGTTGTAATTTGGTTTTTAGAAGCAGACAAGACTGTTGACCATTTATTTAGATTTTAAATAAATATTGGTATTTATTTTAATGCAATTTGTTGCCATTAAAGGCCGAATAAAACTATTGAATAATTTAAAAAAAATAATGTTCGGATAATTACTTTCGGCTCTGAATTTCGGCGAGTATTATTTATCCCCTCGTGGCCAGATAACATCCTTGCAAAATTTCAGTTCAGTTGAGTTCAGTTTCAGTTTATTTCGAACATGCATTCGATACAATGTAATGCATCACATATTTCCAGTTGTTTCATTACAGCAGCACGTCCGAAAAGGAGTAGGAAGAAGCAGAGCTTATTTAATCCTACCCCCTTTCTAATCATAGCAATTGTATCCCATTTCCTTGTTCTCTGTAACAGAACAATAAATTAATTAATTAAAAATAAATATTATACGATAGTAAGTAAACAAATATTAAATACAAAAATAATCATTGTGTCACAACCCCCAAAAAGGTTCAAGATATTCATAATAATTGTTGTTCTTTATACTTTGTGAACACTTGTAGTTTGAACAGTCGCTTAAAATCATTCTATTTAGATTGGCTCGGTAGGATAACTTGAAAGATCTCTCACTCGTTCGACGATTTTTACTTACAAAAATATTGTTTATTTATCCAGTGAGGAAAATTAAAACACTTTTTTACTAAAAAGGCATAAACGATAAAAGACCCTATATTTTAACGTAGCTATAGATGTATTTACAACTATATCGTGGGAATGCAATGCCTTGAAAGTATGCAAAAGTATATATATATATATATATATATATATATATATATATATATATATATATATATATATATATATATATATATATATATATATATATATAAAGGTAAGCCTGTAGCATATCTTCAAAAAATAATGCTTATGAGGGCAGCTTTAGTGAAATAATATTTTCCAGGCACAGTCCATAGACAACATATCCTGAAGGAGTTTACAAAAGTTGAGCTAAGGAAAAAAAGGACAAGATATATTACATACCCAATTCTTCCCAAAATTAAAGAAATACAATTGAAAATTATTAATGGAATATACCCTTCAAAGGATTTTTGAAACTTAAATTTAACATGGAGGTTGACGGCTGTTATATATGTGGAGCTGTAGAAGATGTCAATCATATGTTTGTGGAATGTGAGAGTGTACATGTGTTTTGGGAGGAGATCAGAAATTGGCTAAAAAACAAGGGTGTGGAGATGTCCCCATTCTCTAAAGAAGAGATCACATTTAGTATTGTTTATAAACGACTGTAACATAGACATGTTTGTCAACATTATTATGCTCCAGGCCAAATTGTTTCTACATAAATGTCGATTTATGAAAGTAAGGCCTACATTTTCTAATTGGCTTAATGGTCTAGAATTATCAATCAAATATTGAAGGATGATTGATTGATTGATTGATTGATTGATTGATTGATTGATTGATTGATTGAAACTTTTATTAGTAGATTGCACAATACAGTACATATTCCGTACAATTGACCACTAAATGGTAAGACCTGAATAAGTTTTTCAACTTGTTTAAGTTGGGGTCCACGTTAATCAATTCATGGTACAAATATATACTATCAGCATAATACAGTCATCACACAAGTTAATCATCAGAGTATATACATTGAATTATTTACATTATTTACAATCCGGGGGGTGGGATGGGGGGGGGGGGGGGGTTAGGTTGGGTTGCTATCAGCATACTTCAGTCATCAACGATTATATCATCTGAGAAATGAACATTGTAACAGTGTAGGTCTCACTTGATTAAGAGTACAAAAGCCCTTAAATTGATATCTTTGTTAATTTAAAAAAAAAAGTGATTTAGGTAGCCCTTTTTGTGTTTTGTTTTATATTTTTTATTATTATTATTTATCAATATTTAATACTCTATCTGTATTTGCTTAAGTTTTCTTTCCTTGACATGTTTTGCTGATGTCATGATTTGCCCAACCTGATGTGTAGATTGTTGGTTATGTTGAAAGGGCTTTGACTTTTGTGTGCATTATAAATGTATGTTTTTTGTTCAATAAAAAATAAAAAATAAAAATAAATAAAAATAATGCTCGCTACATCCATGAATTGATTAACGTGGACCCCGACTTAAACAAGTTGAATAACTTATTCGGGTGTTACCATTTAGTGGTCAATTGTACGGAATATGTACTGTACTGTGCAATCTACAAATAAAAGTTTCAATCAGCAAATTGCAAGAGCGCATGCGCAGTAACGTTTTCTTCAATTTTTTTTTTTTTTTTGATTGAAACTTTTATTAGTAGATTGCACAGTACAGTACATATTCCGTACTAAATGGTAACACCCGAATAAGTGTTTCAACTTGTTTAAGTCGGGGTCCACATTAATCAATTCATGGTCGATAATGGTCTGTCTACAAATAGCAATACTATAAAATCCAGGTATGATAACTTTTAACCGTATAAAAATACTAAACAACTCAAGTTGGCCTTTGTGCGCATTATAAATGTATGTTTGTTGTTGTTCTTGGGGGCGGTATAGCTCGGTTGGTAGAGCAGCCGTGCCAGCAACTTGCGGGTTGCAGGTTCGATCCCCGCTTCCGCCATCCTAGTCACTGCCGTTGTGTCCTTGGGCAAGACACTTTACCCACCTGCTCTCAGTGCCACCCACACTGGTTTAAATGTAACTTAGATATTGGGTTTCTCAATGTAAAGCGCTTTGAGTCACTTGAGAAAAAGCGCTATATAAATGTAATTCACTTCACTTCACGTCTATTAAAAATAAAAATAAAGTAAAATAATGCTCGCTACATCCGCATATTGCACAAGCGCATGCGCAGTCACGTTTTCTTCAAGTTTTGGGTCGACAAGGGTATGTCTACAAACAGCAATAATATAAAATCCAAGTATGATAACTTTTAACTATGTAAAAATACTAAACGACTCAAGTTGGCCTTATTCTGGAATTATATTTATACAAAAAACTTTGGTATATTGATTTTGAATGTATATACGTCAACCAATGTTCGGTTGTACGCGTTTGAAAACCTACACATTGCTCGACGCTCTCTCCAATGCTTGAACAGTCGCGTCATACCTCGCGTGGCCAACGGCTCTCCCCAACGGAAAGCTCGCTCAATGAATCATCGCCGCTGTCTTACGCCGGTTGATTTAGTGCCGTGTTTTGGAGCCATTCCGCCCATGAAAGCGCATCAAAAAACGCGCTAATGCCACACACGCCACGGTCCTTTATTTCATTCGACTAAGGGTGGCGGAGCGTGCTTTCCCAGGCTCGCTTCCTGGGTTTTTGTTGGGGGGGGAGGTCGGGGAGGCACTGGTCCCGGGAGTGGAGAGATGATGGAGCTCGAGTCGGCCAGTAATCGGGGCGAACTGGGATCCATGGGGGATCCCCTGCAGCCACAGACGCCGAGCAGACACGAAAAAAGCCTGGGACTCCTCACCGCCAAGTTCGTAACTTTGCTGCAGGAAGCGAAGGACGGCGTGCTGGACCTGAAAGCCGTGAGCATTGCAGTCTTTGTTGTGTTAGCTAGCACATGTCACCCCGCTGTCGTTGGGTTACACGCACTTCTGCTAGCCTGCCTGCTAGCATAGCCTAGCTTCTTGACAGTCTCCATTCGGAAATGTGTCGTACTTCGCAACACGAACTTGAATATGGCGGTGCGTTTACTTGTGACAAAAGTGCAGGAAGTTTGTGAAGCGCTGTCCGACCAACTTTTTTTTCAGACTGCCTCCCCACCCCCTGGCAGTTTTCAAGTTGAATCTGAATCCCAGGAAAACTAAAATAATGCTATTTGGTAGGGGTGTAGGAAAAAATAGATTCGAATTCGAATCGCGATTCTCATTTTTTTAAATCGATTTTTTATTTATTTATTAATTAATTTTATTTATTTATTTAAAAAAAAAAAAAAATTGATCAATCCAACAAAACAATACACAGCAATACCATCACAATTAGGGCTGTGAATCTTTGGGTGTCCCACGATTCGATTCAATATCGATTCTTGGGGTCACGATTCGATTCAAAATCGATTTTTTTTTTTCAATTCAACATGATTCTTGATTCAAAAACGATTTTTTTCCGATTCAAAGGATTCTCTATTCATTCAATACATATAATTTCAGCAGGATCTACCCCAGTCTGCTGACATGCAAGCAGAGTAGTAGATTTTTGTAAAAAGCTTTTATAATTGTAAAGGACAATGTTTTTTTAACTGATTGCAATAATGTACATTTGTTTTAACTATTAAATGAACCAAAAATATGACTTATTTTATCTTTGTGAAAATATTGGACACAGTGTGTTGTCAAGCTTATGAGATGCGATGCAAGTGTAAGCCACTGTGACACTATTGTTATTCTTTTTATTTGTTATAAATGTCTAATGATAATGTCAATGAGGGATTTTTAGTCACTGCTATGTTGAAATTGTAACTAATATTGATACTGTTGTTGATAATATACATTTTTGTTTCACTACTTTTGGTTTGTTCTGTGTCGTGTTTGTGTCTCTTCTCAATTGCTCTGTTTATTGCAGTTCTGAGTGTTGCTGGGTCGGGTTTGGTTTTGGAATTGGATTGCATTGTTATGGCATTGCTGTGTATTGTTTTGTTGGATTGATTAATAAAACAATATAAAAAAATATTAAATAAATCGATTTTTTAAAAATGAGAATCGATTCCGAATCGCACAACGTGAGAATCGCGATTCGGATTCGAATCGATTTTTTCCCACACCCCTAATAACAATGCAATCCAATTCCAAAACCAAACCCGACCCAGCAACACTCAGAACTGCAATAAACAGAGCAATTGAGAGGAGACACAAACACGACACAGAACAAACCAAAAGTAGTAAAACAAAAATTAATATTATCAACAACAGTATCAATATTAGTTACACTTTCAACATAGCAGTGATTAAAAATCCCTCATTGACATTATCGTTAGACATTTATAAAAATTAAAAAAAAAGAACAATAGTGTCACAGTGGCTTACACTTGCATCGCATCTCATAAGCTTGACAACACACTGTGTCCAATATTTTCACGAAGATAAAATAAGTCATATTTTTGGTTCATTTAATAGTTAAAACAAATGTACATTATTGCAATCAGTTGATAAGACATTGTCCTTTACAATTATAAAAGCTTTTTACAAAAATCTACTACTCTGCTTGCATGTCAGCAGACTGGGGTAGATCCTGCTGAAATCCTATGTATTGAATTAATTTTGAATCGGGAAAAAATCGTTATTGAATCGAATCGTGGGACACCCAAAGATTCACAGCCCTACTATTTGGTAACAGTAGAAAAGAGCATCATACACAAATACCAATAGACGGAGTAGACATTCTTTCTTTCTTTAGTTTATTTCGAACATGAACACACTTACGTGTACAGCTCCACTAATGGACATTGGAGTGTTACTTTCAAAGGCAAAATTAAAGTATTGCTAGAAACATAATTTTATATGGGACTTTATTGTATTATATGTATAGTACATGTTCCAAAAAGAAAAAAGCATTAAACACCACCAGAATTAGCGATATTACAAGTCAAAGTGATGAAGCTTAGTGTTACGCTCATGACTTGGTGTAACTAAACATTACCCTATAAGATGAAGGCAATTGCATTTTATTGGTATTTGAAATGTATTCAATGTTTATAAATGAATATTTAAATATACTAAATTTAAAAAAGGGAATAAATATTCAAAATAAGATCATTAAGTGAAATCTAGTTTAGTTACGCCATCATGAGCGCAACACAAGGTTGTAAAAGTTTCAACTACAATTCTGAATAAGATGTCAAAAGCAAACTGAAATCAAATACACACAGCTTAAAGATTCCTTAACCGTGTTACAAAAAAGATCAATTAGACTGATACATAATGTTGGATATCATCATCATCATCGGCGGTCACTCGAAACGAGTATGACGATCCTCCTGGTAGGGGGGTATCCCTTTATTGAGGATGCCTGTGCGTGACTTTGTTTAACGTGGGGAGACTGGTGCACAGACAGTCACCACACGATCCTTGACAGATCCGGGTCAGGGTCCAGTGGCATGGAGTCCAAGACGACTGGTGACCCTTTTCTGCTGCAGCCTTCATTTGCCATCCCAGCCGTTGTGACGCTCCATAGAGTTAGCAATCATCCTCCGCCTGTTCCACCGTTGAGGTCTTGGGTTGTTATTTCCCCATAACTGGGCCCACGTGGATGTGGGGGTGCCTTCTTCCGTCATCACAGCCATTGTGGTAGTTCTTACATCTACTGTCTTCCACCTGGTCCGCCGTTGAGGTCTTACTAGGCCTTTGCCAAGGGCCACCTGGGGTAACAGTAGTAAAGGGGTTAACCTCCTAGTGCCCCAAAACCCCATAGAGGAGCCTCCACTGCCGGATGCACTTTAACGTCATGCCCAGGACACAATGTTGGATATAGAGAACATACAAGCCCTTTATTTTTTGAGTCAAAAATATTAAAGTTTGATGATTTGGTAAAATTGCAAACAGCTAAAATGATGTACAAAGTCAACTATAACCTGCTACCAAAGAATGTACAACAATTCTTCTCAACTAAAGAGGAGAAATATAACCTTAAAGGAAAATCTAATTTAAAACATTTGTATGCACGTACAACACTTGGAACCTTTATCATATCAGTATGTGGAATTGAATTATGGAATGGATTAAGTAAAGAAGTTAAACATTGTACTGATATTATCCACTTTAAGAGGTTGTTCACATGAATAGTGCTTACAAAGTACAAAGAAGAAGAATTATGAGAAATACTTTCAACCTTATTGAAAATAACATATTCTTCATCTCAGT
This sequence comes from Entelurus aequoreus, assembly GCF_033978785.1. Lineage (NCBI taxonomy): Eukaryota > Metazoa > Chordata > Actinopteri > Syngnathiformes > Syngnathidae > Entelurus > Entelurus aequoreus. The sequence goes on along the minus strand of NC_084754.1, from coordinate 6,295,033 downwards.
ATGTTAATAATGACTGACTTAATTATATATTACAAAACTGTTGTATTACTCATTCACAGACGTCATTTTACTTTCAAAAAGTCAGTAAATGAATGTTTATATTTGTAAATGCTCTGAAGTGGGAAAGGGGTAGGATTAAATAAGATTTGCTTCTTCCTACTCCTTTTCGGACATGATGTAAAGTGAAATGATATGAAATTATGTGATGTATTATACTGTAAGTGTGTTCATGTTCGAAATAAACTAAACAAAGAAAGAAAGTTTACGTAGTGGGTCAGCTTTTGTGGCTCCTTTCTGATCTACTGCATCGTCAAACTTGGACAAATTACCATTGGTTCAGTTATTTTACGGCACATATCGTTATTGTTCAGTTCCAGTTTATTTCGAACATGCATACGATACATCCGTTCATCTTCTTCCGCTTATCCGAGGTCGGGTCACGGGGGCAGCAGCCTAAGCAGGGAAGCCCAGACTTCCCTCTCCCCAGCCACTTCGTCCAGCTCTTCCCGGGGGATCCCGAGGCGTTCCCAGGCCAGCCGGGAGACATAGTCTTCCCAACAATGTCCTGGGTCTTCCCCATGGCCTCCTTCCGGTCGGACGTGCCCTAAACACCACCCCAGGGAGGCGTTCGGGTGGCATCCTGACCAAATGCCCGATACAATGTAATGCATCACACAATTCCAGTTGTTTCATTACAGCATGTCCGAAAAGGAGTAGGAAGAAGCAGAGCTTATTTAATCTTACCCCTTTTCATACCATATATATTTTATCCATTTTCCTTGTTCTCTGTAACAGAACAGTGAACAAATAAATAAAATACCATAGTAAGCATACAAATATTAAATACATAAATAATCTTTGTCTCAATAAAAAAAGGAGAAAAGGGAGTTCAAGATCCATCCATCCATTTTCTACCTCTTATCCCTTTCGGGGGCGCTGGAGCCTATCTCAGCTGCATTCGGGCAGAAGGCGGGGTACACCCTGGACAAGTCGCCACCTCATCACAGGGCCAACACAGATAGACAGACAACATTCACACTCACATTCACACACTAGGGCCAATTTAGTGTTGCCAATCAACACACAAATGGCAGCATAAAACTCTTGACTTGCAAAATTCCTTCTGTAAACACCGAATTGAAAGTAAGAAAATTGTGATTTAAATTTTTTGCCCTACCAAACGCTTTTTAGGAAAATCTCCTTCCTCTAAAGTTTGAGTATATCCATGTCTAATCTTTTTCAGCGCATTCTCCACTTGTGAAAGGTCACCAGTAACAAAGAGTTGTTGCATAATTGGGTCTTAAACTGTTAACGTTTCCTCATGTTCAAGTTTTTTGAGGGTGCACCTGCAGCTCCTTGTGCCAGAGCGTAGACTTATCAGCGCACAGACACCGTTATCGTCACTTTTATTGTGCACCAACTTGACACAACCCGACAGCTAGGAAGGAAGTTGAACAACTACACTTTTCCGTAATGGTTTTAAGGCGCCGAATTCGATGCTATAAAAAGCAGACTCTGCTTCTGCTTGTGTTATTTCAATGACACGTCAATAATATTTAGCGTTGTTTTGTGCTTTGTTTCTGTTCTGTTAATCAGGCTGCAGACACACTGGCCGTGCGGCAAAAGCGGCGGATCTACGACATCACTAATGTGCTGGAGGGAATTGGCCTGATAGAGAAAAAGTCCAAGAACAGTATCCAGTGGAAGTAAGGACACTCATTGTTATTTAATTATGTTTCCCAACTGACATCCGGTACTGACAAATCTCACGGCACATGAATTATTTGGCAACCACAGGTTAACGATGTTTCTTCTGCATTTACCGTATTTTTCGGACCAGAGTGCGCACCGGATTATAAGGCGCACTGCCGATAAATGGTCTTTTTTCATATATAAGGCGCACCGGATTATAGGGAGCATTAAAGGAGTTATATATATATATTAGGGCTGCAACAACTAATCGATTAAATCGATTAAAATCGATTAAAATCGATTATCAAAATAGTTGGCGATTAATTTATTCATCGATTCGTTGGAACTATGCTATGCGCATGCGCAGAGGCTTTTTTTTTTTTCTTCTTTTTTTTGGTAATTTTTTTGTTGTTGGTTTTTTTTGTTTTATAAACCTTTATTTATAAACTGCAACATTTACAAACAGCTGAGAAACAATAATCAAAATAAGTACAAAAACAGTACAAAACAGCGCCAGGGCGGCGCTGAGGCTACGTCTCATGAGGTGGCGTAAGCTAGCCAATGATGTGTCATGTGCAGCTCACGTGACGACGGCGTCTCCTTTGCTGGAAAAATTTGAAAAATGGCGCAGGAAAACACGACCGATAGTTTAGCGGAGAAACATCTTGAGGTTATTGCTTCAATGGAGAAAAGTGTACGACCTAAGTCGTCAAAAGTGTGGGAACACTTTACTTTAAAGACGTCAAAGAAGACCGTTTCCTGCAAAATGGCACGGAAGTACAACATTGCTTCAGAAGCACCTGAAAAGGAAACATGTTGGAGCCATGGATGAAGGGAGGAACTCATGGTACGTAACTTTTTAAGTCCATAGTGGCAACAAGCATTCATGAGTTCAGCTTTTTTGTGAGTAACGTTAAAGTTATGCCTTTGTTGCAACGCGGGGCTGATAATGTGTCTCCGGCACATTTGACTCCGTCTTGAGAGAGAAAACGCACGGTTACCAATTTCGAAATAAACGTAACAGACAGAAATATCTCAGATTGGTTTCATAATGGATCAATGTAGCCGGGCCGATAAGGCTATATAAATCTATTTAGACGTGACGCTTTAGTATAACTAAACATTATGAAGGTGCTGGAATATTTCATGCTATTATTCAGAGGCAGCCTAAAATGAATCCTTTATTATTCACAACAGAAACGTGTACAATATCTGATTCAGTTCTGATCTGATGAGTTACATTTCTGTGTTTTTATCGGTGTATGCTGCACCCCCAATGTCCACAACATGGTGCCAGTATGCTTGTTTTTTTCAATAAAATACTGGAAAGGATAGAAATGTAGTTTGTCTCTTTTATCTGATTATTAATCGATTAATCGAAGTAACAATCGACAGATTAATCGATTGTCAAATTAATCGTTAGTTTCAGACCTAATATATATATATATTTAAAAAAAAAAAAAAATTCTAAAATGAGAACACTTCCTTGTGGTCTACATAACATGTAATGGTGGTTCTTTGGTGAAAATGTCAAGTCGCTTTCTGACAAGTCGCTTCAGGATGCGGCATTTTGCGGGCGGTCTTATATACGTGGCTCACCTTCGGCAGTGTATTCTCCCCGTCATCTTTGTTGGAGCGGTGTAGCGTGCAAGGACGGGAGTGGAAGAAGTGTCAAAAGATGGAGCTAACTGTTTTGATGACATTCAGACTTTACTTAAATGAATAACGGAGCAGCATCTCCTCATCCGTGGCTCACTAGTGCAACAACAATGTGTCCCGTAAAAAAACGTCCGACCGGAACTCTCTAATAACTAAAGTTGATTAGTAACTATATACAGGCATATAGTACAGGCCGAAAATTTGGACACACCTTCTCATTCAATGCGTTTTCTTTATTTTCATGACTATTTACATTGTAGATTGTCACTGAAGGCACCAAAATTATGCATGAACACATGTGGAGTTATGTACTTAACAAAAAAAGGAGACATAACTGAAAACATGTTTTGTATTGTATTTTCTTCAAAATAGCCACCCTTTGCGCTGATTACTGCTTTGCACACTCTTGGCATTCTCTCCATGAGCTTCAAGAGGTAGTCACCTGAAATGGTTTTCACCTCACAGGTGTGCCTTATCAGGGTTGATTAGTAGAATTTCTTGCTTTATCAATGGGGTTGGGACCATCATTTGTGTTGTGAATGAGAAGGTGTGTCCAAACTTTTGGCCTGTACTGTATATTTTTTCATTTGAAAGTTTTGTTTCCATGATTGTTAGTCCAATATTTCCTTCAAAAACAACTTTCTCCCACCAGTTTTTCTTTGCTTTGGATCTGCATCCGTTTCGAGACATTCTTGGTAGTAGTGTCATGTTCGTAGCGCAATCTAAGATCATTTATTGGTGCTGTCTGCTATTTAACATCAGCATAGTAGCCATTAGAGACGTAATATTTGTAATCTGTGACGAAAGTGACGTCTTGGTGAAGATTGATGATTGCTAATTTTTAGGTCTATTTTTTTTAATGTTTGGCTGGCATTACTGACACACCCTCCGCCATCGACCGTTAGCTCGCGATCGACGTAATGGGCACCCCTGATGTACACACTATAGTGCAGGGGTCACCAACGCGGTGCCCGCGGGCACCAGGTAGCCCGTAAGGACCAGATGAGTAGCCCGCTGGCCTGTTCTAAAAATAGCTCAAATAGCAGCACTTACCAGTGAGCTGCCTCTATTTTTTAAATTTTATTTATTTACCAGCAAGCTGGTCTCGCTTTGCCCGACATTTTTAATTCTAAGAAAGACAAAACTCAAATAAAATTTGAAAATCCAAGAAAATATTTTAAAGACTTGGTCTTCACTTGTTTAAATAAATTCATTAATTTTTTTACTTTGCTTCTTATAACTTTCAGAAAGACAATTTTAGAGAAAAAATACAACCTTAAAAATGATTTTAGGATTTTTAAACAGATATACCTTTTTACCTTTTAAATTCCTTCCTCTTCTTTCCTGACAATTTAAATCAATGTTCAAGTAAATTTATTTTTTTTATTGTAAAGAATAATAAATACATTTTAATTTAATTCTTCATTTTAGCTTCTGTTTTTTCGACAAAGAATATTTGTGAAATATTTCTTCAAACTTATTATGATTAAAATTCAAAAAATATATTCCGGCAAATCTAGAAAATCTGTAGAATCAAATTTAAATCTTATTTCAAGTCTTTTGAATTTCTTTTAAAATTTTTGTTCTGGAAAATCTAGAAGAAATAATGATTTGTCTTTGTTAGAAATATAGCTAGGTCCAATTTGTTATATATTCTAACAAAGTGTAGATTGGATTTTAACCTATTTAAAACATGTCATCAAAATTCTAAAATGAATCTTAATCAGGAAAAATTAGTAATGATGTTCCATAAATTATTTTTTTAATTTTTTCAAAAAGATTCGAATTAGCTAGTTTTTCTCTTCTTTTTTTCGGTTGAATTTTGAATTTTAAAGAGTCGAAATTGAAGATAAGCTAATTTTCAACATTTAATTGTAATTTTTTTCGTGTTTTCTCCTCTTTTAAACCGTTCAATTAAGTGTAAATATCATTAATTATTAATAACATAGAGTTAAGGGTAAATTGAGCAAATTGGCTATTTCTGGCAATTTATTTAAGTGTGTATCAAACTGGTAGCCCTTCGCATTAATCAGTACCCAAGAAATAGCTCTTGGTTTCAAAAAGGTCGGTGACCCCTGCTATAGTGTCTTCAAAGTGTGCATTTTTAATATAACATAGGGACTTTTGTCGAGGCTGGAACCAATTATTCATGTTTAGATTGTTTCTTACGGGAACATCTGTTTCGGTTGGTGAACCATGTTCAAGAACCAATTAAGTTTGTAAATTGAGTTTTCACTGTACTTCTATTACTAATTTGTAATATGTAATGTTAGAAAAGTCTTGAGCAAGTGAAATGACCCAAACAGAGAACAATATTTTTTGCTGGAGTGCGGTCTGTAATGAACTGCTTGTATTCGAGTTCTTATATTGGGGATTTCAGATGAAGGCCAAAATAATCCAATATTCATTTTTGGTTTTGCTTATATCAGACTACTATCTTCTTCACATTGCATGTCAAAACTTTCTAGGATTACCATGCAGACATACAGCTCATAAATACATCTATCTTTATACATATCTACAGGATACTGCTCTTGTCTGTCCTCTTCTTCTCTTCAGACTAGAGCGGACCTACCTAGTCTTTAAGCATGAAGCCTTCTCAAATTAGGTAATCTGAACAGTCCAGCTGTGATAGATTGAATGCCCGAAGACAGTGATATTCAACAAAAAATTTCCAGAAAGCTAAGGACCGGGGGACCGGACCTCTCCCTTCAATATTCTTATTTTGTACTCTATTATATTCCAGATAACCAGTGTCCTCTACAGTAAACATTTGATTTTGGTCTCGTTTATTTTATCGTTACAGAAGCTTTCTGGTGTTTTTCAGGACTTAATGCAAAAAAGCAAGTCAAAAATCATCTCCATGACAGCACTTTAGTGTTTTTAAATGTGAGTCTTTAACAGGTTTTTTGAACTGAACTCATGGGCCACCAGTTGAATAGCCCAAATGACATGGTGTCATTTCTAGGCTTTTTAAAAAAAAAAGTTTTTAATAGCCCTGCCTTAAGTATACTGTGTCAAGAAATGTAGAGATGTATTTAGGTTGCCTCATTATTGTAGATGTAGTTGAAAATGCACTTTAATTGTTTCTCAGAAAATGTATTTTATAGGTAAAGCTGCCCTTTCGTGTGTATGTTTCCAATCATCTGTTTTTCTTTGTGTTTCAGAGGTGTGGGTCCAGGTTGCAATACCAGAGAGATAGCGAACAAGCTGAATGATCTGAAGGTAGAACTTGATGATCTGGCCAAGAAGGAACATGAGCTGGACCAGCAGAGAAATTGGGTGCAGCAGAGCATCAAAAATGTCACAGACGACTCTGACAATAGTCCATATCCTTATTAGCAGTTTATATACAGCTATGAAAGGAAGCCATATTCTAGTACTTCTAACTATTGTGAAGTCCCACAGTAGTGTATTGGAAGTGTGTTGCCTAAAACCAAGTTTAAAGTGCTTTTGGTTAAACCTACTAGAGAACTCACCACATTGTGTGTCTGTAGCTTTAATGCTAATGAGCTGATTTGATTTTGATTGATTTAGAGTTATTGGTCCCCGTTGGGGAAATACATTTTCACTGCCGTACATTTAAACAATAGACATTAGACATCACAAACAAAAATAACAAAAAGACATTATACATGACCAACACATTTACAGGCTTGTCAGACAGGTCGGCCGGGCCTGCTGTTTAGGGCGGCTATAGCTGCAGGGATAAGGCTTTTCCCGAGGCGGGCCCTCCGGAATTTGATAGTTCTGTACCTGGGCCCTGATGGTAGTGGGATGATGTATTAGTGTAGTGGGTGAGTCATATCCTATTGTGTTTGCCAGTCGAATGATGGACCTGTGGTTTAGATCTGAAATGTTGGGTGTGGGTAGGCTGATGATTTTAGCTGCTTTGTTTGTAATGCGTGTGAGTTTGGTCCGGTTGGTTACAGAAAGCATAGTGAAAAAACATGTGGAACAGTACAGAAGGATGGGTTGAACAATGCTTTGGTAAAGTAATAACAGGAGGTGAGGTGCAACGTATAGTCCTTTAAGTTTACGGATGGCTGACAGTCTTTGTTGACTTCTTTTTTGAATGTCCGTGGTGTGCTGAGCAAAGGTGAGTTTATTGTCCAAGGTTACGCCCAGGTATTTAAAAGTGTCAACTGTTTTAACTGTTTGTGTGTTTATGATAATGGGGTGCTGAGGTGAGGGGGGGTTGAACCATGTGTCTTCTGTTTTATTGACATTGATTTCCAGATAACTGGCTGTGCATGACTCTGTGAAATGTTTGACTGTGTTATGATAGTCCAGGATGGATTGACTGTTGGAGAAAAGTGCAAGAATGGCTGTGTCATCTGAGTATTTTAAGTATGTCAGGGTTTCCCACACATTCATTTATTTGTGGCGGCCCGCCACGAAAGAATTACATCCGCCACAAATAAAAATAAAAATTAAAAAAATAAAAATAAATTTTTATTTTTTTTAAAAAATTTTTTATTTTTTGTCCTGTCCAGCTTCTCAGGCAAATCATATAGTTGATGTAGATGCCCATATCGGCTGTTCAGATTTACTTTACAAAAGAGAAATGTAGGATACTTCTCTTGTTGCCTTATTTGTATTTGACTTTATTAAATGTATTTGTATTAGAAACACAACATGTGTATATAACAAAGGGTGCAAAGTCTGCAGGCAGTAGGAAACACATGGTTAAGTGTAGGGAGTAAAACTGATGGCAGTCTAAAGTTCAAGATTTTTGGAGCTCTTTGTTCAGTGGATCAGATGTTTGATGAAGCTCTGTGTCTATCTACCACCACTACTGTTTTCTGTTTATTTGTTACTGACGGTGGCAGGACACCTCTGCCTCTGTTTCACTTTATGTTGCTGGTAAATAATATGGTTGTAGTAGTAGGCTAAAGTTAAATTATTTAGTATGCACTAATTAATAGTGTTTTTCACCTTTTTATGAAAGTGCTTGCACATACCAGCTTTTTTGGCCCCTCAGTGGATTATTTCACAGTCATACTCGAAATTCTGCCTTCTTAAAATTTTTTAAAATGAAATATCAATAAAACACGATCTAATCAAAATTTGTTGAATGCTCGCTTCAGTCACAGGTACTTGCTGTTCAGCAGCATCAGGATACGCAAGTACAGTAGTAGGATGAAATCCTGTAAATATTACGGTTTACAAGCAACTGAACTGATTTATTCCTTCCTATTTGATTATCTTATTTTCTCAACAACAACAAAAACGGTATGATCAAATTTACAGCTTCCATGTCTATAGCTGTTGGAAAGTTGGCAGAGCAACAGGCTATATTTTAATATGTGTAGTGAAGCCTGTACTGTGGCGGAACTCCTCAGCATCTACCGTTGAAATGAATTTAAATTACTTTACTTGGTGCTTGCCCCTCCAAAACAGCACAATGTACCATACATTTCAAAAAGAAAAACATACTTTGAGGTATAAATATTGCATAAAAATATATATAAAAATAATGCAATAGATTTAGTCTTATGAAGTAAATATTGTACAGCATTTACCTTGGAGAGCGGGCTTCTGCGGTATCTCCTCTCAGCTGTTTCTCAGTCAAACACACAATCCGCAACTTCTACATGTTTTTATGAATAAATGTCCACCTTTTAAATATTATTTCAACATTCATGTCTGGCAATAGACTCATTTTGCTTCAGTAGACTAGCGCAGTAATACGCTGGAATTGTTTCGCCAAGTTAGCAACACACATGGTCATGATTTCTATTTTTAATTCAATGAACATCATCCACTTCTTCTTCTCAGCACTGTTCTTCACACTTATTTTCTTTCTTCCAGTGGTTGGAAAACAAATGTAAATCTTAACAATTAGCTTATCTCACAACACTCTTAAATTGGGGCATTCTTAGGTTGAGGTGTACATTCTAACTTGTTTCTGGCTAATTTACCCTTAACCTGTCGATACAATGGCATATGTCAAACATGAGGACCTCTGTGGCGCTTTCAAAGGTAATCTCTTGTCCAACTCGAAGCTGACCACCTCAAACAGGCTCCATCACTTATCTTCGTCTTTCCACAGGTGACACCCTCCTGGCGATACGCGCTCCAATCGGCACTCAACTCGAGGTGCCAATACCAGAAGCCGTAAGTTCAGTTCCTACCACACAAGTCCCATCTGCTGGTCACCTGTGTCGCCTCTGACCACCATCGTGTATTTACAGGTTATGAACGGACAAAGGAAGTACCAGATCCGTCTGAAAAGTTCATCCGGCCCCATTGAGGTTTTACTGGTCAATAAGGATGCATCCAGTTCCTCGCCAGTTGTTTTGCCTGTCCCGCCTCCAGATGACGTCCTCCAGAGCCTCCCCGCACCGTCACTCTCCTCCCAGGTGTGCACAGATGTTTGCTTGGCTTTGCTTCGGTCTGTTAACTTGAAATCACATGAATTGAAAAATGGAAAGCTTTCCCACTTGTTTTATTTTAATGTATTTTCCATGCGTTTAACTTTACTTCTCACTTTCTCCCTCAAGGCTCCTAAAGCAGCTCCAGTATCGCTAAAGCCTAGTTCTGCTTCACCATCCGCCAGCCAGTCAAGCTCAGTTGCAGGTGGGCCTAAAGGTCTATTACTTGAAATTGCAATACATTCATGCAATTTGTTATTCTTATAGCCAGACGTGTGTGTTTACTTCCGTACCTGACAGTTTCGGCTACAACTGTTGCCTTTCTCAGAGGTCGTCATGTGATGACCTCTGAGGAAGGTACGGAAGTAAACACACAGGTATGGCTATAAGAATAACAAATTGCATAGTTTTTTGAAGACCTAATGAACCTCTTTGGATTACTGCAATACAGTCGTCCCTCGCCACATCGCACTTCGAGGTTTGCGACTTAACTTTATCTCAGATTGTTTAAAGCATATTCTATGTATTTTTTTAACCTAAATTAAGCATTTTCAGGCATGCAACTGCAGGCTACACAAACTAAAAATAAAATTACAATAATAGTCTTGGCCACTACATGAGACCAAACCAGTCACAGCGCAATGTTCAGTATCATGGCCACTGATTGGCTGAGCCTCAGGCAGCATCCCGTCCAAGGTGACTATGTGGGTGTTATTTCATGTCTAAAGAGCTCTCATAATGTTGAAAACCGTGTTCAGAAGTTTTTTTTTCATTAATCTAACTATGAAGAAATTTGATTTATCATTGAAAATTTAATTGAAGATTATTATATGTGAATGTGCGTATCTGTTGGCCGTGCGATGAAGTGCCGACTTGTCCAGGGTGTACTCTGCCTGCCGCCCGAGTGCAGCTGGGATAGGCTCCAGCGATCCCGGCGGGGACAAGCGGTAGCTAATGCATGGATGGATATTAAAATATTATATTTTATTAATATATTATTAATATTATAAATTTCACACCAATTAACCGCGATAAACAAGGATTTACTCTTTACTGTATGTTTTTGTCGTAATTTTAGTTTATTTTAAACATACAGCAAAGGCCAAAAGTTTGGACACACATTCTCATTCAATGGGTTTTCTTTATTTTCATGACTATTTAAATTGTCACTGAAGGCATCAAAACTAGGAGTGAACACATGTGGAGTTATGTACTTAACAAAAAAGGTGAAATAACTGAAAACATGTTTTATATTCTAGTTTCTTCAAAATAGCCATCCTTTGCTCTGTTTACTGTTTTGCACACTCTTGGCATTCTCTCTATGTGCTTCAAGAGGTAGTCACCTGAAAGGGTTTTCACTTAACAGGTGTCATAGTTTTAAGGCCTTCAGTGACAATCTACAATGTAATTAGTCATGAAAACAAAGAAAACTGTACTGTACATAAAAGGTTACATTATAGTACATCACTTATTTTCAGTTTTACAATTAAACATGACTGAAAGAAGTAGGAAGAAGCAGAGCTTAGTTAGTCATATTCCTTCTCCTTATTACATTTGTTTACTTCCTGTATTCGATTTGCATTATACACTATTTTTTCTAATAAAAATGATAAAGATGTGTAAGATTAGCCTTGTACGTTTGTAGATAATATTTACAGTAATATAAATAAAGCATATAGATATTGATCGATAGATAAGTAACTATGGGTTAATAGTAACATTGTTTGGTGATAATGAGTGGAGAATATGTAATACTTTACATAATATAGAGTAAAGAAAAACAGTAAGAAGGATTAATCGCATAATCAAATCGAATAATAACAAAGAAGTTGCTGTCTTTTATGGTAAAAAACTTGTATGTGGACCAACTTATCAGGTCCTGGTCCGCTGTGTTTTTAATATGACTAAACATTGTCCACCTAGTTGACGTTGACACCTAAAGGTCATTTTTATGAAAAATGGGTTAGTTTATGTCATTTCATGTTCAGTGCAAAGTAAGTTACAAAATAGAAGCAACAAAACAAAATGCACCCATTTCATTTTTGATTTTATTTTAAGATTAGTTTTTTTGTATGAAAGTTTTTTGTCTAAGTAGTCAAAACATACAAATACATCACCACAGCATCTGTGTTAGATATGACTATAAAAGTAACATTAAAACAGAAGAATCTGAGTAAAAATATGCATAAAGGTTAAAAAATATTTAAACGCCTGGACAAAGTTACCAGTAAATGTGCAAGCAATGGCAAGTTACGATTTTGTGTATGTCGACAACCACTAAAGTGAACATCTGTCAGCCCACACGAGTGGTGTCGAGATAAAAGCGTTCCTCCAGTGTATCAATTATTTGTTGTTATTGTCTCACATTTTTCACGTCAGGTATAGTTAAGTGCTATATAAATACAGACTATATACCATTTGTTTCAGAAGTGACCAGCACCACACCACTCACTCCAACCACAGACGCCCCTGCGGCCATGACTCAGCAACTTCAATCCTCTGCCTTATTGGATGGATCTGTGTCTTCTTCTGCATCGACAGTGTTTGAACCCGTTAAGTCGGGCCCGTCTGAACGTGAGTCGCCGCCCGAATGGATTTTCTTCTGAGGTTTTTGAAGGCCAAGAGTGCGACTGTGGATAAAGAAAGTTAGAAGTTGTTTCTGATGAAAGCACGATAAATCGTTTCTGAATGTGTTCCAACTTAAATGTGAAAATGAAACTTAACTGTTGTGGGGGGTTACGAGTTTGCTTTTTCTTTTCTTCTCTTGTCTATATGTTTATTTTTGTTTTGCAAGTTAATTAATTAGCAATACTAACTGGCGTAAGGTGCAATCATGTAGCGATGGGATTTATGGCTCTTTTTAATGGAGCCGGATCTTGAGGAGTCGTTCATGTCAAAGAGCCGTTCAAAAGATTGTCTCGTTATATTAACTCAAATATGAAGGAAACTACGACTTGTAGAAGTTAAAAGATAAGATTTCTCAGAATAATTGAAGTTTACATATGCCACCAATAATTAATCTATTGGTAGAAATTATCCTGACGTATTATTATAATTTATTTTGTCTTGTTTTTATTGTATACATTACATTATGTGGTGCCATATCCTAATTTTTTGGTAATGACAGCACTATTTTGTATTTCCCCTTACCTAAAGAACTTTGTTGTACAAAAACAAACTATACATTCTACAGACAAAGTCTGTGCCAACTAAAGTTTTCCACCGCCGTTTTAACAATACAGCAAAAATAAACAAAATGGAATTAAATGATTACACTACAAATAAATCCAAGTACCGTACATTACAAATGTGCGTATGATTCAAAATGTGTACGCAAAACTGTTCTACCCTACCTGCTGAATTACGTTTTTTCAGGCGCCAATATCTCTTCCTTCTTGGTACAGCAATAAATGTGGCGCATGAATATACTGTAGGCAATTTTAGTAGAAAAAAAAGACTTTCAAGCGAACGACCAACTGGAAATCGGTTTCCATCATTCACTTAAGAGTCATTTGCTCACCTCACTATAGTCATTTCAATGTCAACATGAAGCGCCCATGCTCAATAACTTGCTGGAGGAATGGTCGTATTGAGTAAATATCACGTCCACGTCGAGCACTTGCGCACATGTAAGATGTACAATAGGTCAACTTAGTTATTTTTATGAATGAATTGCATTTTATAAGTCGGTGCCAACTATGTAGTATGCTATATTAACATAATGTATTTGTATTGGTTTCCATCCAGTGCTGGACTTTCCCAAAGAGCTCTCAGAGATGTTTGATCCAACAAAAGGTGAGTTAAATTCCTTTCAAGTTGGCGCGTTGTGCCGTGACCTTCTTAAAACAACCTTTTCCACATCCGTTCTCTGTGTTGCAGAGATCATGAGCGGAGATTTGTTGGAGGACCTGATGTCATCGGAAGGTAAGAAGAGTAAAATTCTTTGAACAGATAATGGATGCTGACGTTTGGTGTTTTTAGAACTATTCAATTCACTTTACCTATTCTTTTTTTGGTTTTATGACAAATTACTGAGAGTTTTTAGTGGATATTGGCTATGTACGTTAGCACTTTAAAGGGGTCATATTATACAAAGCCCGCTTTTTGTACCTGTTGTCACTAGGGATGGGCCGATCGATTGGCCACCAATCAGTATCGGCCATTTTTTTTCTTTTGCCGCCAATCCCCTCTGGCTAACTCTATTTATTTTTAGTCCCCCGGCTAGCATTTAATTATGTGTCTCCATACACAGTTTGGAGCTGCTCTCCTAAGTTAATAATGATCACCTTCATTGTGGCATAATAAGCTCTATGTCTTAAAGGGGAACACACTTTTTTGGGTAATTTTGCCTATTGTTCACAATCATTATCAATCAAGAACACGTATGTCTTTTTTTTTAGGGTTCTAAAGTTGATAAAAAAAACACTTGCAAGATGCGGCTAATCGGAGTCACCATTGTAGCCTTCAAAGCCCTCTAAAACTACTTCAAAACCCTCCATTGTTTTATATACACACTGCAAGTATATACAGTTGTGTTCAAAATAATAGCAGTCCCACATCACTAGCAAGATAAATCACTGTTTTTGTTAGAATTTCAACTTCTACACTGCAAGTAAGTTTCTAGAATGTTTAGTAAAGGTATAGAAAACCAACAGACCCAACAGGCATGACGTTCATGCTGCTGATTCTGTGAAACTGAATCATTTACTGAAAGGGGCGTGTTCCAAAAAATAGCAGTGCGTAGTTCAATTAGTGAGGTCATTGATTATGTGGGAAAAAAAGGTGTTAAACATTTAGCCCTTATTTAAGGATCAAGAGAACTGACTTTGCATATGCTGGCTGTGCATTTGTCCTTGGAAAAACAGAGTAAAATGGGTCGTTGAAGACACTGTTCAGAAGAAGAGCGTTCTTTGATTAAAAATGTAATAAAACAGGGGAAAACCTATAAAGAAGTGCAGAAAATGATAGGCTATTCAGCTAAAATGATATCAAACGCTTTCAAATGGCAGCCAAAACCAAAAAGGCGAGGAAGAAAAAGAAAAACGGTTATTGGAATAACCAAAATGGCAAAGGCTCAGCCTAAGATCTAAGATGGCCTGTGAGTACTGTAACAATCAAACCACGTTTATGTGAAGCCAAGCTACCAGCAAGAAGATTGTTCTTTTTGGGTCTAAGGGCCACAGACAGTTTTGTCAGACGTCCTGCAAACACTGAATTCAAGCCGCAGTACACAGTGAAGACGGTGAAGCATGGTGGTGCGAGCGTCATGATATGGGGATGTTTCACGTACTATGGTGTTGGTCCTATTTATCGCATACCAGGGATCATGGATCAGTTTGAGTACATCAGAATACTGGAACAAGTCATGTTGCCGTATGCTGAAGAGGAAATGCCCTTGAAATGGGTGTTTCAACAAGACAATGACCCCAAACACACCAGCAAGCGAGCAAAATCATGGTTTATACAGTACATTTGAGTTTTGTAAAGAAAGATGTCAACACTGCTATTTTTTGGTTTTATATTTCTTGACTTTCTGTAAAATATTGTCAAATTAAATTACTTTTTTTCAATTTTCTGACTTTGAAATAGAATGTGCAGTGTCTCCAATGCATTTGTGTTCATTAAAATACAATTTATTTGAAGAATTTTGAGGTTTACTCACCTTTTTAAACACACTGCTATTATTATGAACATAACTGTATATATAATCAGAATCAGAAGTACTTTATTAATCCCTGAGGGGAAATTAATGTAGTAACAGACACGTTAATAACAATATGCAATATGTACAATATTTAGCGTATTTTGGTCAATTTTATACATTACCAAATCTTATTTCCTCATAGCAACAATCTTCTGGAAACAAATGTGTGTTTCTACTTCTGCAAACAAACGCTTGTGTGTTCTAACCATGGAAGACTTTGTAATAGAAAACGAAGATGGCTATTTTTGGACAAATGAGATTTCACAACCTTATCTTTTTTAACCTAAATATACAGAGGATGAACTATTGGTTATAGAAGCTTATCGAGCACAAAAAGAGACTGAAACGTTGAAGCAGACAGAAGCCGAGAGAGTGAGGTCAGCTTGATTTGACACTGCAAATGTGGAACTTGGAGCCAAACTATGCCGACATAAATGGCGTGCTTACCCAAAATAAACCGGAAAAAAAGCAACCCCGGCCAGCTAGACCAAATACACGACTGTCCATTGAGTGAGTCACTATAATATTGATAAATGTAGCACGCAATGCTTGTTATTACAACTACAGTGCATACGCTGTCCAGTGAGCTGTGTACAAACAAAACATGAGATGTGGGCTAAAGTTCTTTGCATACATGTTATAGAATTTTACACTATATTTTCAATTATATTAATGTTAATAAATGATCTACTAAAAAAAGCTACAAAATTATGTGATAAATTACATGGAACATGTAAGTGTCAAAAAGACAGCTAAAAGAGGTTGGTAGATGGGAATAAATCTAAAAGTGAAATATAGTGTAGAAATGCACCCAGTTCAGTTGCAGTTGCAGTCTTGATTTTCATAATTTTCTTTCAGGGCTTGCCTGGCAGCACTTTGTGCCCATTTTCCTCTGTTTTTCTCAAAGGGTGCTCACAGACCTGAGCCTTATTAGTGTTTATTGTGCAAACAAAAATGCAGTATGTCCACGGGCAGACCAATATCACATAAAATGCTCTCTTATTGGTTGGATTAATCAGCACCGGCCACCATACCAACCTCCAGTGTCATCTAACGACATAAGAAACTTTTGGGTTTTGTGACCTTGTGTTTACAACCCTGAGGAAGTCTCCATGTGTGCAGACCACTTTAAAGACCGCTATTTTATCAACCTCCGATAATATACAGTAGGAAAAACACATTTACGGCTGGATCTGTGTCTACTACTGTATTTATGGCAATGGGGGAGACAATGAAGTGGTACGTTCAATAACAGATTGACAATTTCCTTATTTTTTATCCATCCATCCATTTTCTACCGCTTGTCCCTTTTGGGGACAAGCGGGTGATGCTGGAGCCTATCTCAGCTGCATGCAGGCGGAAGGCGGGGTACACCCTGGACAAGTCGCCACCTCATCACAGGGCCAACATGTTTATATATATTTTTTTAATTTAGGTCCATATGTCGGTTTAAACAAGAAGACAGATACTATAATAACACATAGCGTGTATACTTACTGTTTCATGGCAATGAAAATTGTGGAAAGAATAAATAAATAAACAAACTTTTTGAGATGCTTTATGTCAAGGCTCGGTTCTGAAGTTTCTTCTTCATCGCCGCTTTCCTCTCGCTCTAGGTCAGTAAAATGTTCCCCAAAGCACCACCATTACAGGTTATATAGACCATAGACTTACAGTATACACTAAACGCCCCACGGATTGGCTGAATCATACTTCAAGCTGTCCGCCATCTTACGGCAGTCATTTGACAAGACTTCAGCCGTATCACTATGCCTAACTTATGTAAATGAATAGTTTGTCATGTTTTTGACATCAACTACATCATATATCTTCTCCAAAAGGAGTCTGTATGCTACATTGTTACCACGTCATAAAAAACACTCTGCTGCATCGATAACTATAAATCTATCAACACTAAGATTCTTGACAGCCACTTAAATGAGCGATTTCTTCATAAAACAAATTGCTGTCACTTTGACTTGTACTGGTAGATGGGGCATACGGGACTGCCGTAAGATGGCGGCCGCGCTGACGTAGCGAAGCAGTGGATTTTAGTATTTAAGTGTTTAACCCCCATTGTAAATGATTTATTTGGATAAACCAGTGGTTTTCCCCTCACATTTAAAAAGTGTCGACTGAATCATTTTGAGTGCAACTGTACATACAGTACAAGGCAGTGGCGGGCCGTGCGTTTCTCACCTAGGCCTTCAGTGATGTCCTACTTGGTCCGACTTCACCTCTCAAAATACCGTAATTTATGTCACCACATGGACACGGTTGGAGATACTATACAGAAACACACTTGCACAATACTGGGCATTGATCCCATCACTAGTGTACAAAAGGGTCTATTCTTTTGGCACAACATTCAATAAAACCGCTTCTGCAATTAAAACATATCTTACGTAGTACTGTCAAAATTAAAAGAATTGTATAAAACAAATAAAGGAATAAAATATTTGAACTCACAATTTGTGGCACCTATCCGACGCCGTATAAGCCAGTGGTACCGTCATAGTCCTTTGATTCGTGTGAAAGTGGCGAGCAAACCATTTCGCCGCCGGTGTTGTGCCAAAATTTGATTGCCTGCCAAAAATATATTTCCTTCGCGGAAGCACGCACCGCTCGCTAAACCTGCATTACTTGGCTTCGTCTGTCCACAGCGGATTACGAGGTGTAAAACAAACACTTTATCTTCTTATTTTACCGGTGAGTTTTATGTGGCTTTCTATGGCTCCGGTGCCAATTCCTGTTTTCGCAACTTGCGATTGAATACTCACTTGGGAGTCCCAAGTGAGTATTCAAACACAGCGTTAGGCAGAAAAGAAGGCCTTACTGACAACAACTCGTGATCTGATTGGCTATCTCAATTGTCTATCAACTGTATGTGCCTGTTCACTTACAGCGCAAAGTCATTGTTGACTCTGAAGGCCCTGGGCAGATTTCGTACAGCATGGCAACATAACCTACCTGAATTCTGATTGGATACAAACTCTAATCTAAAAACAACAGCATTGGAAGGAGCTTGATATGACATGAAGAGAATATGAATACTTTTACATCCATCCATCCATTTTCTACCGCTTGTCCCGTTCCTGTTCGCGGGGGTTGCTTTTACATATTTAGGGAAAGTAAATTAAAAATTACTTATATCTTTAATTACGATCATGATTTCTGGTTATGTTAAGCCAGCAGAGTATTTCCTTGTACCTACCTGTGGTACAATGAAATGTTTGCAGTTACATAAATTGAGTTTTTACAAAGTTGCAAACTCCTGGTGTAACGTGTGGAATCTATTTTCTCTTGCCATTCAACCTCCAGTGTTCTCGCCTCTCCTGCGTCTGTCCCCGCCGCCCAGCGACCATGAATACATCTACAACCTGGATGAGACCGAAGGCCTGTGTGACCTCTTCGACGTGCCCATCCTTAACCTCTGACCCTCCAAAGATGGCCACCGAAACTCTCTTAAGCTAATGTTCCCTTACAACTACCTTCATGATGGTGAAGAAGTAGAGCAGCACTGTTGACAGACTCCTATGAACAGGGAGGTCCATAGCGCCACGTAAGGGTGAAACACAGCATTTTTTTATTTTATTTTCAGCATTTCCATGGATCAACACAAAAAAGAACAAATCTATTTTTGAATTACTGATTATATGTCCCATCCGTGTACGGACTTGCAAATGAATGTGTGTAGGCTTAACGTGTGTGCGTGTATACGCATACTATTGTGTGTTTTGTACGATTAAGTCCAGTGTCTTCAGGGGGAAGAAAACAAGAAACATTTTCCTATCAGGTCCAGAGTCATGGTGGACTAACGGAGCGCAGCCTTTATCACCCGCCAGCTGCTCACTCGTGGCTTGAATCAGTCCAAACGCAGCTGGTTAAATATGCACTATCTTTGTGTACATAAAGAATATATATTTTGTCTTAGGAGCACACCAGTCAATTGTCTATTGCATTTGTAACAGAAGAAGATATAGTTGGTTGAAATAGCTTTTTTTCCCTTTTCTGTAAAGTCAACCTGTGTATTTTATTTCCCCATACACTGTATGCTAATAGAATAGCATTTGTATCTGCTAGATTTTTTTAAAGGATCCATTCGGGGCTGTACAAGCTATAGTATATGGAATTGAGCGGCTCTATTTGCTGGATCATCAAAGCATCTTGTCTCGGTGCACTTTACATCACAGTGAACCACCACGTTTTCAGTCCATGGTCACCAGCCATTGTGTTTGCGCCTAATCCTTCAATGCAACACCAAGTACTTTGGAGTTTAGGGAAGACGATTCAGCACAACTTGAGTAAAGTGTGTGAGTGAGCCAAATGGAAATTAAGTTACAACTTCTCATGCCTTTTTTTAACAGGCAATGTGTATTTGCATCAGAGGAAACTAAATAAACACTGTTATCTTTTTAGATTGTGTGGCATTTACATGGTTGTATCCTTTTGTCATCTAAAAAGCAGCAGTAAGCTTAGCTTACTAATCAGTTTGGGGAACTACACAAAATGAAAGTACTGTAATGACAACAGTGTTAATGGTGTAATTCGGAGAACAATACTCTGTGTATGTTTAAATGCAAATTAACTATATCCATCCATTCAATGCATTTAATTTAAGAAAATATGACAGAGTCATTGATCTCGTTGTGGCTTGTGCAGCCCTTTGAGACACTTGTGATTTAGGGCTATATAAATAAACATTGATTGATGATTGATTGATCTTTTGAATTCAAACAATTGAATATACATGTACTTCCACTCCAATATATTGTGACAAATTTCAGAATGAGTAAAGATAGCGTTTTGCTTTTTTGAAATGGTCAATGTTTAAAATGTATTTGTATTTTTCACAAAAGAAGAAAAATATAATATAATTACAAATAGGCCTTTATAAGTTAATTCGAATTTTGCATGGGACGACTGACTTTTTTTAATGTTTGCCCGGAAAACCCTTCAAGGGGACAACTCGTTCACGCCCACTCAAAGATTTCATCATTTGGTAACATACAAAGAGCCCTAAAGCACTGAAATAAACTTTGTTCACCATGAAATGAAAGTAGATTTCCCAAATATTCAGTTCATCTTTTTCCCGAGGACAACTCGTTTGCAAACGCTCACCCAAAACAGCATTTATGTGGAAGTTCCTGTCTTTCCTTTTCCAAATAAAATCCCTATTTCGTTTGTAGTCATGTACTACCTTACGCCCAAGTGTGATTAAACTTTTAAAACAGACTAAAAATTAAACTTCTGAATTGAATGTTGACCACGTCAATTTTAATAACGGGGTATTTCACTTATTACATTCTGAGTCTTAAAACGGCGCGGTGCACGGCTTTATTTTGAAATACACCAAGCGGAAAAGGATTTGCCATTTTTGCTGGATTTGCGAAAAGAAAATCTGTACCCGAGCTACTCAACTAACCCGGAACTTTAATATAAACGGAGTAATTCTGAAAACGTACTTTACGGCTTTCGACCGTTTTCATAGGTAGTTTAATAGGTAGCTCGGACATTTGTCTTGGAATAGTAGGATTTTTAAACCGGACTGTGCTCCCTCTGAGTGGAGAACAGACTGCTTCAAATGTTCCTCGCTGCGAGGGCAACCGTTCCTACGGGAGAGAAACTTTCAACTTGCCTTTTCTAATCAGGTAGGACGCATTCTCTTTTCTTGCATTAAAACTACTTTTTAAATGTATTTTTAGAACAGCCTCACTTACAATAACCTTTGACATACACAAAGCCACACTTTTTTGCCTAGATTTAACTAACTTATATTTTGAATGTAAAAACGACATGCTGAAAAAAACCCAAATAAACCATGCAAACACCAAATTATTTAACTACAAAAAACACGCTATGTTAATTACCTCCACATTGTCACGGTTGTTACCTAGGTAGGTGTTTTACGTTTAAAGTGTGTGTGTGTGTATGTATGTGAATGTGAATATATATATGTGTGTGTGTGTGTGTTCTTGTATTTCTACCCTTCTTGAGACATCAACAAGGAAAAGTACCTTCCCTATGAGGACCGGTGAACATGTTAGGACCGAAATCATGGTCCCAATACGGAAAACCATTGCATCTCATAGAGAGACAAATACTAGAGTCTGTGAACATTGCCCCAAAGTCAGGATTTTTTTTGTTGATTTAATGTGCATACAAAAGTAAACATCGACAGGTGCAAAGGCGGCAGTATATGATCAAACAAGACGGCAGGTAAAGAAGGACTTACCTTTTCATCCCCGGAAAAACCTGCCAGGTGAACAGCTGATTTTAGGACTTCTGGTGCTGACCGCGTCCCATATGTGACCATGTACATCAGGCCTGGGCAATTATTTTGCCTCGGGGGGCCACATTTAGAGAAAAAAATGTGCCTGGGGGCCGGTATATCTATTTTTAGGAACACTAATACAAAACCTCACCATAATGTCTGATTGAATGCTAAAAACGTCGTGACAGACCGCCTTAAAAAACAGAATGGAATTTAAATTTTTTTTTACTAAATGAGACACCCAGAATGTACATGAAAATAAAGAATGTGGGATTTACAATATGAACTATAAAAGGATAAAACACTGAATATTGACAACATATCACATGTCACACCCCCTCTCGATCGACATATTTTACAATCAAGCGAAACAATGCAACAAAAATGCAACAAATACAGCGAAATATGAGCGCGAAGGGTAAAAAAACCCCACCTACAATCTGATACATCTGATATTTCACTAAGCTTTAGAACTTTGTTGTAAAAATCTGCAGTGAAAACATCACTGCAGATCATAATGGCAGCTACAGATTCTATCTTAAAGATCTAAAAAAAATGTTTGGGAATGTCCGGCGGGCCAGATTGAAAAGCTTAACGGGCCGCATGTGACCCCCGGGCCTTAATTTAATGTATTAAAAAAAAAAAAAGTATATTGAGACATACTGTAATAACTTGGAAGTAAATAATGAAGATTAAAAACCAATTACAAAGACAAAATAAATAAATAAATAAATGAACTAAAAGCAGTCTTTTTCTCACAAAGTGTCGACTTCTTTCTTATAAAATTGGGAACAATTTCTCATATTCTTTCTGTTTCTGTAATATTGCAATATTTTCTCGTAAAATTACTTTTTTTATGTAAAATTATAACTTTTAATGCAAAATGGTGACATTTGTCATATAAAATTCTGACCTTTATCACAATATTGCCATTTTTTTTGTTGTTTTGTAAAATAGTGACATTTTTTGAGTAAAATTATGACTTTTGTCATTTTGCCAAGTAAAATTCAGATTATTATTATAATATTGCCAACATTTTTAAAGTTTTCTTATGTTATGTTTGGCAATTTTCGTAATGTTACTCGACAAAAGTCGAGTAACATTACGAAAATTGCCAAATATTTAAGCTTTTTCTTGTAAAATTGCGACTGTTATTGAGTAAAATTCCAACTTTTATCATAATATTGCACAAATGTTCAGTTTTTCTTATGAAATTTTGACTTGCGTTGAGTAAAATTACGACTTTTATTATAATACTGCCAAAATTCTAGGTTTTTCTTGTGAAATTGTGACCTTTTTCTTGTGAAATTCCAATTCATTCTTCACAGCAAGCTTTTTTATATTTGCATCGTATGTATATATTATTAATGTTGTAAATACAAATCTTTACATATCTAGAAAGGGTGGTCCTAAAGAGGTAGGCATTTTTCGGAGGTCTCAAGAAGGTAACAAATACAATAATGTGTGTGTGTGAGTGTGTGCACGCGTGTGTGTGTCTGTGTGTGTGTGTGTGTGTGTGTGTGTGTGTGTGTAGGTGGGAGCCTGTCACGTTAAAATCTTGAGGCAGCTGAGAGGTGCCCCTCCAACACATCCACGCGCACGCGCACACACAGGAGGAATGTGAATGGGGGGGACTGGTACTGAGACACACTTGTGGATCCACAGGCAAACAAAAGGTCCAGAAAGAATTACTTGCGGCTTTATGTTTTAACAAAGCCCACTAGCCATGGAAGAATACACACACACACACACACACACACACACACACACACACACACACACACACACACACACACACACACACACGCACACACAGACAGCTGCTGAACATGTCATTTCGTATTTAATTCCACAGGGTGGGATGTACAGTAGCTGCCTTTGCATCTTATTGTCATTTAGATCAGTGTTTCTTAACCATAGGGCCCATTTGGGCTGCGTTGGTACTCAGTTGTAATACACTGTTTTACCACTTGTGGCAGTAATGACGATAACAAATAAAGAGAAAAAGTCTGGAGCTTAAGTCATAGAGAAGTTTCTTAAGCGCAAAAAATATGACTGAACTGGTGAATCTGTATTTTCATTTACACTTGACAGTTTAGTTAAACATTTTTCATTGTCAACTTAGTTTATTTTCGCACAGTAATGACAATAACAAATAATGAGAAGAAGTCTGGAGCTAAAGTCATAGAGAAGTTTCTTAAGCGCCAAAAATATGACTAAACTGGTGAATCTGTATTTTCATTGAGACTTGACAGTTTAGTTAAACATTTTTCATTGTCGACTTTGTTTATTTTAGCACTACATAATTGTATGTAAATGCATTTTTTCATCAGTTACTTATGAGTCCTTTTTCACGCAGTATATTTGGTTAGTCCTTATTTTTATAATCAGTCTGACCTAAGCCTAAGAATTATGTGTTAAAGGCCTACTGAAATGAATTTTTTTTATTTAAACGGGGATAGCAGATCTATTCTATGTGTCATACTTGATCATTTCGCGATATTGCCATATTTTTGCTGAAAGGATTTAGTATAGAACAACGACGATAAAGATTGCAACTTTTGGTATCTGATAAAAAAAAGGCTTGCACCTACCGGAAGTAGCGTGACGTAGTCAGTTGAACATATACGCAAAGTTCCCTATTGTTTACAATGATGGCCGCATGAAGTGAGAGAGATTCGGACCGAGAAAGCGACAATTTCCCCATTAATTTGAGCGAGGATGAAAGATTTGTGGATGAGTAAAGTGCAAGTGAAGGACTAGTGGGGAGTTGAAGCTATTCAGATAGGGAAGATGCTGTGAGAGCCGGGGGTGACCTGATATTCAGCTGGGAATGACTACAACAGTAAATAAACACAAGACATATATATACTCTATTAGCCACAACACAACCAGGCTTATATTTAATATGCCACAAATTAATCCTGCATAAAAACACCTGCGTGTTTGTTATGCTAGCTCCTAGCTCCTCTGCTAGCTCCTAGCTCCATAGAACACGCCAATACAATTCAAACACCTGATCAACACACACAATCACTCAGCCCAAAAGACCGTTTACCTAACCCAAGGTTCATAAAGCTTATATATTTTTAAAAAGTTACGTACGTGACGCGCACATACGGTCAAGTTATCGAATGTTTAGCAGCCAAGGCTGCATACTCACGGTACCTGATATTCAGCTGGGAATGACTACAACAGTAAATAAACACAAGACATATATATACTCTATTAGCCACAACACAACCAGGCTTATATTTAATATGCCACAAATTAATCCTGCATAATAACACCTGCGTGTTTGTTATGCTAGCTCCTAGCTCCTCTGCTAGCTCCTAGCTCCATAGAACACGCCAATACAATTCAAACACCCGATCAACACACACAATCACTCAGCCCAAAAGACCGTTCACCTAACCCAAGGTTCATAAAGCTTATATATTTTTAAAAAGTTACGTACGTGACGCGCACGTACGGTACGGTACGTGTTATGCTAGCTCCTAGCTCCTCTGCTAGCTCCTAGCTCCATAGAACACGCCAATACAATTCAAACACATGATCAACACACACAATCACTCAGCCCAAAAGACCGTTCACCTAACCCAAGGTTCATAAAGCTTATATATTTAAAAAAAGTTACGTACATACGCAAAAAAAAGCCAAAGCTGCATACTCACAGTAGCACGTCTGCGTCTTTGTCATCCAAATCAAAGTAATCCTGGTAAGAGTCTGTGTTGTCCCAGTTCTCTACAGGCGTCTGTGTATCCAAATCAAAAGTCCTCCTGGTTAGAGTCTCTGTTATCCGAGTTCTTCCATCTTGACTGCATCTTTCGGGAATGTAAACAAAGAAGCGCCGGCTGTGTACTGTTGTGGCTGACTACGTTCGAAAAATACGTCCATTTCGCACCGACAACTTTCTTCTTTGCTTGCTCGGCTTCCTTCTCCATAATGCAATGAACATGATTGAAACAGATTCACGAAAACAGATGTCCAGAATACTGTGGAATTATGAAATGAAAACAGAGCTTTTTCGTATCGGCTTCAATGTGGAAGGCATACCCGTGTTCGTCGGGCTACGTCACACGCATACGTCATCCTCAGAGGCGTTTCGAACCGGAAGTTTAGCGGCAAATTTAAAATGTCACTTTATAAGTTAACCCGGCCGTATTGGCATGTGTTATAATGTTAAGATTTCATCATTGATATATAAACTATCAGACTGCGTGGTCGGTAGTAGTGGGTTTCAGTAGGCCTTTAAATAACCAATAGTCTTTGTGGTTAACACATGGCTTCATATCATTTGACAAGGTTGTAAACTGTATTTCGGTTAGAAATGAATATTGAATGTGATTAAAATCAAGAGTAATATTGCTAATTCACTGTTTGTTTTATGTTGCCAATTTTTTTGGCTGCAGCTGTTACAAATACTGTAATATTGTACATGGTAATTGGGATTTGTTATATATTGTATATATTACATCATATTATGATATAATATATCAGTATATATTATATACTTTATATATAATATGTAAATATTACCTATATATTATAATTTATATTGCTACTATGGTACATTTTTAGTCTACTTTATACCTTTTTGTTTTTGCCCTCTTTTTGTGCCCTTGTGTGCATTATCTTTTCCATCCTTTGTAACTGAGCTACTGTGTGAAACAATTTCCCTTGTGGATCATTAAAGTTTGTCTAAGTCTAAGTCTGTATTTGAGTGGGCCTCGGGCCTCTCTGTAGTGGAAAAGTTGGGCCCTAGGTCAAAAAGGTTGAGAACCTCTTATTTACAGTATTTAAGCTGCAACCAGCATGATGCAAGAGACTCGTCTAATTTGCATAGCTGGGCAATGTGGGCATGATACATGAGAATCTAACCTTTTTTGTTGGGAGAGACATAAAAGTGAGCTAAAATCATGAAAAGAAAAACTTGTTTAGAAAAACAAATGTCACAAGCAGGGCGGCGCTATTAGTGTGGGAGCTACTAAACACACGCACAACCTGACGTTGGAATGTGCACAGTAGTCTGCAATATTTGGATGAATAGTACCTACACTTTTGAGCTTAATTGCTCTTAACTCAAAACCCTTGCATCTCAAGTCAACGTCATTTAAATTAGTTGAAATTAATTTAACTGGAGCTTGCCCCCCCTTCCCTCCCTTGTCACTCCCACTGTCTCATAAACGCGTACACGCAGGTAGCTCGTGCAAACAAACAAAGCAGTCCGAGAAGCAACAAACCATTTGCAGTTATGTTGTTGTTATGATAGAACATACAGTACAATGATTGCTAACATTAGGTATCCAAATTGCTATCATTAGCTAACAACACACAAAGGTATTGTGTGTGCACGTGTAACGTATGTTTATGGTTATGGTTTGAGTTTATTTTGAATATGTATACAGATACAATATGACACATCATATAATCCATACATTCTTATTTCTATTTACATGTTCGAAAAGGAGTAGGAAGCCTAGTTATTCCTACCACTTTTCCAATTTGTAGCAATTACTGACACATTAGTTCCCTTCCTATTCTCATTGTGTAACACAATTTACATTAATAACTTCTAAATGCAACAATTCTCTTAATAGTTAAGTCAGTTACGATTCACATAATGAGATGAATGGTATCTAATGTTCAACAAAGTTGATCAAAATTCTTCTTCTTTGTAAACACTTGTAGTTTGAACATAAACTGGATTATATTAGTACATTGTTTGACTTCTTTGCTTAGTTCATTCCATAATTTAATTCCACATACTGATATACTAAAGCAGGAGTGTCAAATTCAATTGAGCTCAGGGGCCGCATGGAGGAAAATCTATTCCCTCACGGGTCGGACTAACAATATCAAGGCATAATAACTTAAAAATAAAGACAACTTTGAAATTGTTTTTTTTTTGTATTACTTTGGCCAAAAATAGAACAAGTACATTCTTAAAATGTACATATTAGAACTAACCCTCTTGGCAAAACACTTCAAATTGGATGAACATTCTGAGGAAAAATTGGGTGCGGTTTCAAAAACACCATGAAGAACATAATGAACTTGGACTTTGTGTTTTTTACAAAGCCAAACTTTTAGTTCACTGTTAAAGACGTGTTTGGAAAAGCAATCAAGTGTTTCCTTAAACTGCCACATTGTTGACATCCACAACTACCACAACACATTCATTTATCATCATTCAAGTATTACAATTATAATATCATCAAAACAATTGTCAAAAAAATTACACCATTGTAGCCGAATCAAAGGTAACGTGACTAAAAAATTAACCATTGTGAACATTGTAGATTTAAGCATAAAATAAAATAAAGCAAACAAAACAAATGTAGAAACACACATTTTTATAATGGAGCTCAGTGTGCACATTGTGCCGTTAACCAATTGCGAGCGCTGCACGGAACTAACTACAAACATGATGGTCAAGTTGACTTAAAACTTTGCATCTTACCATTTCGTTATTTTATCCGTTAAGTGGATCATTTACAATTAGAGAAGGTTTTGTGTGTTGCTACAGCATTAGTCTGCTGCCAGCAACAACCAGAGCAGCTCATTGCGTGCACCTGCGCTGATTGGAGTAGCGGCAGCCAATCAAGGGGGCACCTAAAGTCAGCTGAAACGCCATCTGACGTGGGTTACATTTGAATTGCTATTGCAACATCCAGTGCACACATTTAGAACAGCAGTTTCTTTCAATAAAAAATTGCAGCTCATTTTTATACTTAGCAAACTCATCTTGCAGGCTGCGGGCCGGATTAAACCTGTTTGCGTGCCTTATACGGCCCGAGCGCCGTATGTTTGACACCCCTCTATTAAAGGCTTTAAGTGTTGTGTGTGCATACTAATTATTTAAATTATATTTTCATTTGAGGTTATATTTTTCCTCTTTTGTTGAGAAGAATTGTTGTACACTCTAGGGTAGCAGGTTATGGTTTGTTTTGTGCATCATTTTAGCTATTTGTAAACGCTCCAAATTACCAAGTTTCAGTATTGTATATTCAATTAATTAAGGTTTCTATGTTGTCTATAACTGTTATATATTATTCAAACTGATCTTTTTTGTAACATGGTTAGTGAGTAAAGTGTACTTTTGTAGTTATTTCTCCATATTTTTGCACAATAATTTAGATATGGTAACACTAGCGAGCAGTAGAGAATATGGAGTGATATTTTGCTTTATTCATTATTGAAATATTTCTTGCAACTTTGGGTTGTATATTTTTTATATGAGAGTTCCAGTTCATTTTTTCATCTATTATTACGCCCCCAAATTTGATTTATTTCACCCTTTCAATGTCTTGTGTTTGACTGTCTCTTCTATTGTTAGGCAAGGCAAGGCAAGGCAAGGCAACTTTATTTGTATAGCACTTTTCATACACAAGGCCGACTCAAAGTGCTTCACAGCACATGTGGTACAACAAAGTGAAATGAAAGAAAATAAAAGCAAAATAAAAATGCAGACAATAAAAATAAATATAAATATTACCATATATTACCAAATGTTACCATATAGCATTA
Source organism: Entelurus aequoreus (assembly GCF_033978785.1). NCBI lineage: Eukaryota > Metazoa > Chordata > Actinopteri > Syngnathiformes > Syngnathidae > Entelurus > Entelurus aequoreus. Next base: position 6,265,797 of record NC_084754.1, on the reverse strand, counting down.
TTTTAGTTTCACTGTGATTCAAAGATAGTCTGTTTTTGTCAAACCATCTCTTTAATTTGTTAATTTCTTCTGTTATTTGTATTAGCTTCTCTGTGTTCTCTCTTGAACAAAACAAAGCCGTGTCGTCCGCAAACAATACTAACTTTAAGCCCTTTGTAACTTTACAAATGTCATTTATATAGAGATTAAATCGTTTTGGTCCCAGTATTGATCCCTTGGGTACACTGCAAGATATGTTTAGTTCTGTTGACATTTTTTCACTTAGCTTCACATATTGATTGATTGATTGAAACTTTTATTAGTAGATTGCACAGTGAAGTACATTTTCCGTACAATTGACCACTAAATGGTAACACCCGAATAAGTTTTTCAACTTATTTAAGTCGGGGTCCACTTAAATTGATTCATGATACAGATATATACTATTTTCATAATACAGTCATCACACAAGATAATCATCAGAGTATATACATTGAATTATTTACATTATTTACAATCCGGGGTGTGGGATATGGAGGGGGGTGGGGCGGGGGGTTAAGTTTGGTTGGTATCAACACTTCAGTCATCAACAATTGCATCATCAGAGAAATTGACATTGGAACAGTGTAGGTCTGACTTGGTAGGTAGGATATGTACAGCAAGTATTGGACACAGAGAGAGGGATCAGAAATGATAAGAAAAAGTGTCTACATTTGATTGTTTACATTTGATTATTTTCAATCCAAAGAGGTAATATGAGGAAGGGCGGGTGTTAGTTTAGGGTTGAAGTTGCCTGGATGTGTTGCTTCCTGTTGGTTAAATAGCTTCTTATCCTGTTCAGTACAAACACTCTGATGCCATATTGTTTTATTTTTTTCATTAAGACATTATGCTTGTGTCAAATGCTTTTGTTAGATCCATAAATACTGCTGCTGCACACGGTTTACCATGCATTAGTAATTTCCTCACTTATAGCCATTAATGACGTCGATGTTAAAATATTAGCTCTGTCATATTGTTGTTATGATAGAACATACAAACAATAATCCCTAACATTAGGTATCCAAACGGCCACCATTAGCTAATAACACACAAAGTTAATGTGCATGCACGTGTTGCGTATATACAGTACAAAGTGTACGTCATTACGTCCTAAAACCTGGGCTGGAATGCTTAATCACTCAATCAATCAAATTTGACTTATGTTGTCTCAAAGGCCTTGACAAACTCACAACGACATCCCCTGATCTAAATCCACATCCGGGCGAAGAAAAACAAAAAAATTCCCATATGAGGAAAAACAAAAACCATTGAGAAGGGATTGCATATGAAGAGACCCTCCTTCCAGGGTGACCGTCTACAATGGATGTTAAGTGGGTACAGTCATTAAATTGTTAAATGAATATTGTCAAATTAATTGTTAAATTAATAGATAAAGCGGGAGTCCAGTCCATCGCATAACTAATAGAAAGTCATCGAGGGGGGGTGTTGTGTCTTGTTCCAGTCTCATCTAGTCAGCTCCCAGAGATGTCTATAGCTGTTCATGGAAGAGTGGGCCAACGAGTGGTCCATCTCAGGTCTCAATTCGGGTCAGCTAACACCTCCTCCAGACTGGTACCGCTCCAGAAATTAACCGTGGTCACCTGGATTCCTCTTTTTGCAGGACACATTGGAAAGTTAGCGCCCACTAGGCATCTGCATAAATGTTGCAAATAGCTCCTTTAACCATCACGCCGTTGTTAAAAAGCCTTTGGGGAAAGTGTGTCTATTTTACTTTACACTGATCCATCAACTGGTCAATAAAATGTACTCGTGTGTAAATAGATTGATAGTAGTGGTAGCAGAAAGTAAACGCTATTAAATACGAGTGCATCAGTGTCCAAAAAGACACATAAAAACCTCATAGCACTTGGATATTACATTTAATTGTATCATCATGGTCACATTAATATGTACTTGGCAATCATCAATTATAATAAACATCAAGTTATTCAATTCAATAATTAAATGGGTTCAAGTGCACATGATTTATTCATGTCATTAGTGCTACATTGGACAATTTATCATAAATCAAGGCAACTCTTCGTCGCATATGTCATCAATATAATCATGTATTTATCTTACCACGACCTTTATTTGTGTGGAAGTATCAGGTCACGTTACTCTTACTCGTTTTCCTTTTTCCACAAATGATGAGTTAACCCATTTTAGGATTTTGCTTTGCTGCGATTATAAACAAATGTAGACCCTAATAAATAAGTTCAAGTTAAAGTACCAATAATTGTCACACATACACTAGGTGTGGCAAAATTATTCTCTGCATTTGACCCATCACTCTTGATCACCCCCTGGGAGGTGAGGGGAGCAGTGGGCAGCAGCGGTGGCCGCGCCCAGGAATCATTTTTGGTGATTTAACACCCAATTCCAACCCTTGATGCTGAGTGCCAAGCAGGGAGATATAACGATCCTAATATTTCCATGGTGGTAATAAAAGCATAACGTGAAATGATTTTGAAATATACATCTGGAAATACAGCAATTCGTCTGCATAACTTCATCCATTTTTTAACTCTCTGCAGCCACTTTTAAATAAAACAGGTTTTACTATACTTATTTTAATCTAAAATAATGAATCAATTAGATCGGGACAAGTGGTTGAAAATGGATGGATGGATGGATAGATCGTCATCAAAATCTTAAAAACATGCTAGCTGCAAATGAAAGTGTGTACCTTAATCTCCGACCACTTTTTTTTAAAGTTCTGCATGATGCACCAAGGCAGTGCACCATACTGTAACTCCGCCTCTCCAACCTCTGTCTCCGGGAAATGCCAAATTCATAAATCATTCGCATTGACCTTGTGTGTTAAAAGTGAGGCATGAGGAGGGCAAGGCGTGAGGTGGGATTATGCACGCACACTTCCACTCCAAATTGCGTAAAAGTGTGTGAAACCCAGGTTTTAAAAGTCTGAATACTTTTGTACGTACACAAATTTGGTGTTTGTGGCCTACCAAGACTTTTATAGATAAGGCCCCGGCTGCGTTTGAAGTGTGTTTAGAAGCAGAGTTTTGATATGATTTACTGTACGGAGTTGTAACGACAAGCTACATTCACATTAGAGGTGGTCGATGTGGCCTACAATCTACATTGTGATACATATTGCAGCCTCCCGCAATAACTATATGCATCACGGATATATTTTGGGGCATTTCAAAGCGGGTTACTAAGGCTCCAATTTAGCTGCTGACATATGCGGTAACATTTTGCGGTTGAATTATTTTCCCAAAATATTATTTATCTACTCTCATTGTTATCCCATTGGGTTGAGGTTTTTCTTGCCCTGATGTGGGATCTGAGCCGAGGATGTCGTTGTGGCTTGTGCAGCCCTTTGAGACACTCGCGATTTAGGGCTATATAAGTAAACATTGATTGATTGATTGATACTTGAAGATTTATTGTTAATATCTGTTTAATTTATGTTGTAACATGGTTCTCTCTGCCCTTCTGTAAAAATGTAATGAACACTTATTCTTCTGTTGCTTGGATACTTTACATTAGGTTTGGGCGATACTACTAATGTGGGTATCGATCCATCCATCCATTTTTTACCACTTGTCCCTCTTGGAGTCGCAGGAGGGCTGAACCCTATCCCAGCTGCACTCGATCTAATACCAAGTAACTACAGGAGCAGTACTGGTCATACCATTGCTGATACTGGTAAATTTTTATCTCAATTTAGATCAGACAAAAACAGAGCATGGCGGTGTAACAATATACATTAAATATTTAAAGTATTTTCTACTACTGACTCTTATTTAAATCTTTTGGTTTTTTCCCTAAAAGCCCTCGTGAGTCCAGGGACTTATTGGCTGAGTTTATAAACAATAACAAAAATGACAAAGTTTTTTTTTGATGAATACAAAATATCGATCTAGCCACTGTAGTGTCGACCATATAATGGCATTATTTGTACTGTGTATTGTTACTGTTGATATTCTTATCAATCCACCCCCCTTTGTTTATATTCCAGGGGCCGTACTTATCAAGCTTCTTAGAGTGCCATTTTACACTTAAGTCCTGAGAATTTGCGAAATTTAGTCCTACTCTCAAACTTAAGAATAAAAGCTTTTTATCAACGTTCTTAAGTCTAAGAATCACTCCTACTCTCCACGATATTTAAGAGACCTTCAGAGGTGTCTTAAGTGGTTAGGAGTTGCCAGCAGGGGATGGCACTGAGGCGAGAGAGACGTGCGCGAACGTTCAGGGAACGGAACAATGTTTTGTTTTTTTTTGATGACGAGCAGCTGATCAAACGGTATCGTTTAGACAGAGTGGATATTATTTTTGTCACAGATTTAATACTTTTCGATTCCTTGTTGATTTCTGCATGTGTCTGCAGTGGGCTAGTATATATAGAGCCACCCACACCAGTTTCAAATTAGTTGCCTAATTAATGAATTGGAAAGAAAATGTTATGACAGTAGCGTATGTGTGTGGCCGTGAGGTGAGTGACGTCAGTGAGTGTGTGGGCGATAGAAGAGAGGGAGCGGTAGCGTGAGTGCCGGCGGGGACTAGTTTGTTTTGTATTATTTTGTAGTTTATTGTCAAAATATACACTCCCATTGTCCACTTAAATATTTCCAAGATATTTCTTTATTCTTAGACAACGGATTCCCTTCCATGATTGGTCATTTCCATGGACACAGAAATGACGTCACCTAAAATTCCGTTTACGGCACATAGTAATGTCGTAATTCAGCTCTGAGTGTGACACTTAAGATTCAGTCCTACACTTCGCTGAAAGTGTGAGTAAGACGCTTGATAACTAACTTTTAAGTGCAGCTTTCAGCGAAGAATATATTTACTCTTAAGTCAACTCTTAGCAGACTTCTTAGGAGTAATTCTAAGAAGCTTGATAAGTACGGCCCCAGAGCTCTAGCTTAGCGATTAACTTATCCTCCTCTTCCGTTTATTATTATTCCTATTTTGAGAACCAGCATTGTCAGACGTTTTGTTTATAGACTTATTATTTCATGAGTTACTAATTACCGAAGAAAATAGCCAAGTTATTCAAAATAGTGGACGTTGGCCATTTGGAGGTTAAATATTAATGCAAGGATCTGCCAATGTGTTTACACTGGTCCAAGTTTTTCCATACAAGAAAAGTACTCTAGTACACTAGTGCTTTAAGCAATTAGCTTCAAAGATGTTTGTCTCCCACCTTTTGAGCTGAACTCAGGGGCCAGTCTGGTGTCAATCTTGTGCCGGATTTGGCTCCAGGGCCGCCAGTTGTATAGCCCTGTCCTACGGTGTGTAGTGTAGCATGTTAAGCTATTCCTCGTCCTCCAGGGATGATACTTGTAAGAAACGTAGTTTATTTGTCGCCATGGCAGCAAGGATTGCTGATTTAGAAGTGACGTTGCACTGTGGGGCACATTAGCTGCTAGCTCGCTAGAAACGACACTACATTGAGTTAAGGACGCATTTGTTCACTTGTCACTGTCAAACATGCGGACACAGCTAGAACGTGTCAACATGCATTATCTCAATATAACGATCATATTAAAAGCTTTATCGTCAGCCAAATCTACAGTATATAATTTATATTGTCTATAGCACAAGTGTCAAACTCAAGGCCCGGGGCCAGATCTGGCCCGCCACATCATTTTATATGGCCCATGAAAGCCTGGAAATAATATACATTAATAAAGTACTTTATCTTTTCTTACTAAATGTATTTGTTCTTTCCGTTTTGACATACAAAAAAATGCATGTACTACATGCAATTGCGTATCATTTAAACTTTAATAGATCAAATGCCCCAAAAATATATTATCAAACATTCCGAAACATTTTTTTCTGAAAATAAAAATAAACACTTAAATATCTGGTTGACTTATAGTTTCAAGACAAGTTATCCATCAAATTGTACACTGTAAAAATGACAATAGATTTTATAGTAAAATCCTGGCGACTGAGCTGCCAGTTTTTTTTTATCGTAGAAACATTTAAAACCGTTGAAACAAAAAACAAAAATTACCGTAAAAACAACTTTGGTACATTTTTCCATTTACAGTATTAGTAATACACTCTAAAAACAACAACCGTCAATTTTAGAGTAAAAAAACTGGCAGCTAAGTTGTTTAAATTGTAACGTAAAAATAACAGTGGTATGGTTTTTTGCATTCCATTTACAATAATATGCTGTAAAAACCATCGCAAATTTTACAGTAAAATTCTGGCGACTGAGCTGCCAGATTTTTTAACAGTAATATCAAAATAGAAAAATTCACAGCGTACATGAAAACATATTTAATAATCAGATGCACAAGAACTTATGAAATATCATGGAGCGAATCCTTATACATTAATATTCATATATTATTCACTGTTAGAAGCGGACCTCTGAGGGCAACCACAACTGTGATGTGGCCCTCAAAGAAATAAAGTTTGACACCCCTGGTCTATAGCAATCCGATTTCACATTCAGTCCTATTACATAATGTGTTTATGAGCAAGGGCAAACCGGTAGCTCCACATCTATTTGGTGTGGCCCATATGTATTTGTGGCGGGCGGTTAGAGGAGTCTCTATCCCTGTAGGTAGTGAGTTCAAACCCCACCCGAGTCATACCAAAGACTATAAAAATGGGACCCATTACCTCCCTGCTTGACACTCAGCATCAAGGGTTGGAATTGGGGGTTAAGTCATCAAAAAATATTCCCGGGCACGGCCACCGCTGCTGCTCACTGCTCCCCTCACCTCCCAGGGGGTGATCAAGCGTGATGGGTGCAATGCAGAGAATAATTTCGCCAAACCTAGTGTGTGTATGTGACAATCATGGGTACTTTAACTTTAATTTAACATGTGAAACACTGAAGCCATCATGAGTAAATACAATACATTCAATAAATCTGATGAGTCAGGATGTGGCGTACAACACTTGCTAAGCTTGTTTTGATTTGCAGTTAAGCTCTGGCTAAAGTTTATCCTCAAATTTTTTTTGTAACCAAGCATGTATGGACAGGCAGGCCAAATGTGATTTGTCATCAGCTGAGGAACATTCATTCCACTGCTATAACAATCATTCTGTTGCAGGAAAATGTATTGCTCTGTTGCAGGACTAACTACAACATTTGGCTACAAAAACATTAATTCCTATGTAAGAACATTTATTTCACTGCAGTGACATTTTATTAGGTTGCAGTAATGTGTAATCTGCTGCAGGCACATTCACTTTTCCCTGGGAACATTTATTACTGTAAGAGTAATACTTCTGATGGAGAACAAACAGCAGCAAGAGGTATTTTGCCATAGACACATATATTTAGCTGCACTAAAATGTATTCAACTCCTTGAACGTTTATTCTTCTGCAGCAACAATTGTTTTTCTGCAGGATAATTCACTGAATTGAAATAACCCGTATTGTCATACAGGAATATTCATTCTACTGCACTTTGTGGAAGTAATAATAGTTATTGTCTAAGAGCATTCATTCTGCTGGAGAAACATTTATTCCACTGCAGAAACATTTTTGTGCTGTGACATTTATTCTGTTTAGGAACAATGATTGGGCTGCCAGAATATTAATTTTGCTGCAAGACTCACTTAATTGTTGCAATAATTGCCAAATTGAATCGCTTCTTAACAAGGGCGTTCTTTTACACTAAAATTAAAGCGTGTTCTGCAAAGTTAATAATTACTGTATCTCCGCCAGGAGGTTATGTGGTTGTTGCTGTTGGTCTGTTTGTTTGCAAAATAACTTAGTTATGGGTGGATTTTCATTAAACTTTTAAGAAGTATCCAAATTGGGATAAGGAAACAACTGATTAGACTTTAGACCTGATCCGGAGCATTCTACTATTTTACCTTACGTTTACGTTACAAACTTCAACTTCTGTGTTGAGTGTTTGCTTCTGGCCCCACCTCCACTTACAGAGACAAAGAGTGAATGAAAGACAAGAGGCTTCCCTCTGACTCTTTTATTTCCACTATAAATAGCTAAAAACATTTTGGGCACATTTTGATTAAACTTTCAGGAAATGTCAGGAATGGGATTAGGAGCATTCGAATACATTTTGGGTATGAAGAGGTTCTTTGGTCCAAATGTTGCATAGATTATGTTTAACAGGATGCGCCGTTTTGTTGGCGGGCTTATTTATGTTTTTTCTTTTTTACATGGCTCCACTTCGACAACGTCTTCTCCCCGTCAGGAGCTTATTGACTACATCATAGGCATACTCTGTCTATTGCTTGTATTCCGTGACATGATTTCTTCCCGGAAGCTAAAAACAGTGGTGGTCAACCAAGCCAAGATGGCTGTTGTTCAGCAAGCAGCGTGCAAGATGTACGCAAAGGGCCTTTCTGCAAAAAGCAGGAACGAGCAAAAAATGTAACTGTGCAATAGAATAGATCCCGATACTTAAAAAAATAAAAATAAAGATGTTGAGTGATATCAAGAATTATCTGTCGGTCGCGTTCCCAGACAGTCTACTGCCATGTTTGTTGTTTTTGCACGCGCCGTGTACGAGTACGTGTGTTTTCCCCCGTCTTTATCAAAATATAAGTATAGATGTCAACATTGTGTATGTCCTGAAAGCTTCATTTATGATTGCTTCCTTTGGTAAAAGCTTTACTCTTTTAGGTTTTTCCACCTGTGCTTTGCCGAGTTGGTGTTTTCCGAAACACTCGCAGCAATAATGTGTTTAAGAAATACAAATATTATCAAGATAACACTTAAAACTATATCAAACAAACCTTTAACGAAGTGATTGCTGCAACCTAGTGCCGTCTTTGACTCTGCTCCCGTGCCTCTTTTCTTTTCGTCGTCTACTAAAACCTTGCACTCTTCCGCCCTTCTTTATTACCTAGCAATTCTGAAAAAAACGTGTATCCTTTTCACGATTTGAACGGTTCCAACAGCCTAAAACAACACAAGCAAAGGGAATGTTTCTTTGAGAAAGGCTAAATGGAGCCCAGTACACATTGAGAACAGACACTGGCTTGACCACCACGCATATTTAATGAGCCAGATGTGAGCCGGACGTGACATCATGTGAATCCAAGCAATACCTGGTTCTGGTATCTCTTGTGTGACTGCCATCTACTCTCTACACCATGTACCAAATAAAATTGCTTTGAGGTTGGTAAGCACAACTAGAATTATTACATACATATGCATTGTCGATTTTTAGGAAAATGAAAGGTTTTTAAGAAAAATAAGAAACTAATTTTATCATCAAATTCTTCCCCTCTCAGGTATTTTCTTTCAGTCTGTTACCTTTTATCGTACACTTTCTCATCAGTCCTGTGGCTTTCATTTGCTGCAGTTGCCGCCATTAATGCTAGGTTTCGGCTTGGCAGTGTGGGCAGAACACATTTTGCAAACTACAAGTGAAATGTCTTTTTTCTGGAATGCCAAAGAAAGCCCACACAAGTGACTGCTGCGCCATCATGCTTTTCTCAGGGCGCGTGTAGTGTCATGACATAACGAATATGCGACCATACCAGGCGACAGCACAAGCCACGACAGAGAGTCCAATGACAAACGCAGAGATAATTATCGGCCGCCGATAATATTTTGCATCCCTAATTAAATGTTTTATTTTTTTGGTTTATGGGCACATTTTGATTAAAGTGTCAGGATATTGTCAGAAATTGGATAAGGCGCAAGTGATTGCATTTTGGTTTAAATCTGGATCACCGTCACCGTGGATGCAGGACTTTTTTACTATTGTAGGTCTGTGTTCTTTGATGGCTTTTCTAGTTAATATTTGTTTATTCTGTTTGGCGGTGGCCGACTTCCCCAAAACTGTCAGATGCACACTCACTCTCTTTTTTTTAATAATATTATTCAATTTATAATAGTATTCTCCCTTTTAAGAGGGCAGAGTCCTCCCAGATTCTTTAGTTCTAAGGCTGTCTAAAATGATGAGAGGTAACTAGAACTGATGTTTAACAATTTATTCTACAAAACAAAAGTAAGTACAAACAATAAAGATACCAGCGCTGTAGAGAGGGAGCTGAGCTCTCTAAAGGTCGAAGCAGCCTCTAAAATGGTTGCCTGTCTTTCTATGTACAGTATATGTATTTGACCACACAATTTGCCATGTGTCACCCGCAGGAATAGAAACTGAAACTTTACTTGACGTGTGTGTGCTTACTGCACACACTCACCTCCAACCTCTCTATCTTCAGGCCTGTACCTCATGACATGTGTGAGAGTGCACAGATAAATAACAAGCTGCATTCTTTGTGTTTATCTTCTTCTAGCAGACTGAAGGCCAATTCCAAGACGTTCTTATTCTGTCAAACGCAGGGAAAATATTCTCTAACTATATAAAAATGTGTATAGAGAATGTCTACGAGAAGTTTGGGATGTCACCATGGTTGCTACTCTTTATTTGTCACAACGCTAGTATGCCCAATCAATAATCACTTCACCCAACAAAATAAGTAAGGCATATGACTTCAGTGTTCACGTAACAGCCGACGGAGTCAAATAATTAGCCAATCAAGCGGAATCCGTTGTTAAACGCAGAATATCAGGGAAATTGTCATAAATTTAAGTGAAATGTTGTCATTGTGAAGAGAAGCAACATTTGTTTGGGAACATAATGTGTCCGGTAGCGCTCATTAATCCCCGACACGGCCAATCGCTCTGTTCTAAACTAAATAATGCCGAGAGGTTCACTTAAAAAACACAGACTAAACTACGAAGCTAAAGCTAACAAGAACATTCCATACACCCACAACAAATCTTATCTACTTGTGTTGTTGTGAACGACATCATCGATAACAACAGGAACTTGCAATTTGAGAGGCTCTCTCTCTTTTTTAAACAGCCTCAACTTCAAGTGAATCGCCTTTTTACTGGTCAAGCTGAGAACAGCCGCATAGCACACTTCCCCTCCTTCACAGTAATAGTGCGGTGCGCCACATTCGGTATGACTGCGCTAACAAAATAAAAGTTTCAATAAAGCGCCTTAAACAAGCATAATGTACTGATAGCACTTATTGATACATTTAGATAATTATTATACTTTGACCTAAAATACTGGTCAAAAAATGTCTAAAGACTTATTGCACCAATAAATGTGAGGATTTTAGCATTTTATTAAAAAAAACATCCAGCACGCCCCGCCACCCCGAAAAGGACAAGCGGTAGAAAATGGATGGATGGATGGATTTTGTGTCAAACATTTGACACAAAAATCACACAGAGCATAGTGGTAAAATAAGTGTAAAAGGTAAAAAAACGGAATTAAAAACAATTAAAACGGAAAAACTAAATGTTATACTTTTTCATATTTCTATTATTTGTTATTTACATTTGTTGTTATTGCTATTATTATTATATTTTTATTCATTACTAATTTATATCTGGTTTTGCACTGACCAGTACAAAAACAGCAGGCAATAAATGAAGCAAAAATGCAAATTTACATTACAGAGAATTTACAGTATATTGTAACCATTAGTATTTTCCTATTAAGATTCACCACTAGCCTCAGTTTGCCCTTTTGTGAACTGAGCTGATTCATAAGCTTCTCATTATGTTTGCATTCCCATAAAACTTCTTCCAGTCCAGATTAAGCCGGGAGTTGTTGTAGTAGTGTTTGAGTTGACCTTTTGTTGTAACTGCATACCAGGCTTGTTCTCACTATGCAGCCAATGTGCATGATTCAAAACAAATATGTTGCACTTGTGTTTGTTGATCCAATTCAGGAGGACCTAACTTTTTCAAGGCTTTTTTTTACGCCGGTTAAATTCAAGCCCCAGGGCGAGTGAAGTAAAGGCGGTAAAGATGTGTGGTTTGTTTTGACAGGAGCGGCAATAAACTGAGAGCCAGAGGGAGAGCGTTCTTTTCCAGACGAGAGTCACGGTATGTGAACTATCCTGGAGATGGTGCACAGGGTGGGGTCCATTCATCGCTCTGAACACAAGCAGGCACAAGTTCGAGCTCCTCTCTGCCGGAATGACCTCACGAACACGTAGAATCATTTTAAATGGCCTTTCCATGTGTTCAGAGCAAAGGACAAGGAAGTGGGGGTTGGAGGGAATGATGGCTTCTTCTGTCCCCTCAGGGAGTGAAGTCTGAAGGTTAAGGAGGAAGTGTGTATCATTGGCGTACACCCTAGTATGTACAAACAGTAAATTTTTGCACAGTGTGCCATAACGGCATGATGAAAGAGGAACATATGAACTGAAAATGATAGTTGCATGGAGCTCTTTGAATCCTTTTAGAAGCAACTCGCCTTTGTCTTAAAATTCAACTACTTTAGTATTGTTGAATGATGTACTGGATCAGGGGTCACCAACCTTTTTGAAACCAAGAGCTACTTCTTGGGTACTGATTAATGCGAAGGGCTACCAGTTTGATACACACTTAAATAAATTGCCAGAAATAGCCAATTTGCTCAATTTACCTTTAACTCTATGTTATTATTAATAATTAATGATATTCACACTTAATTGAACGGTTTAAAAGAGGAGAAAACACGGAAAAAATGACAATTAAATTTTTAAACATAGTTTATCTTCAATTTCGACTCTTTAAAATTCAAAATTCAACTGAAAAAAAGAAGAGAAAAACTAGCTAATTTGAATCTTTTTGAAAAAATTAAAAAAATAATTCATGGAACATCATTAGTAATTTTTCCTGATTAAGATTAATTTTAGAATTTTGATTACATGTTTTAAATAGGTTAAAATCCAATCTACACTTTGTTAGAATATATAACAAATTGGACCAAGCTATATTTCTAACAAAGACAAATCATTATTTCTTCTAGATTTTCCAGAACAAAAATTAAAAAAAAAATTCAAAAGACTTTGAAATAAGATTCAAATTTGATTCTACAGATTTTCTAGATTTGCCAGAATAATTTCTTTTAATTTTAATCATAATAAGTTTGAAGAAATATTTCACAAATATTCTTTGTCGAAAAAACAGAAGCTAAAATGAAGAATTAAATTAAAATGTATCTATTATTCTTTACAATAAAATTTTTTTTTTACTTGAACATTGATTTAAATTATCAGGAAAGAAGAGGAAGGAATTTAAAAGGTAAAAAGGTATATGTGTTTAAAAATCCTAAAATCATTTTTAAGGTTGTATTTTTTCTCTAAAATTGTCTTTCTGAAAGTTATAAGAAGCAAAGTAAAAAAATTTATGAATTTATTTAAAAAAGTGAAGACCAATTCTTTCAAATATTTTCTTGGATTTTCAAATTCTATTAGAGTTTTGTCTCTCTTAAAATTAAAAATGTCAGGCAAAGCGAGACCAGCTTGCTAGTAAATAAATACAATTTTAAAAATAGAGGCAGCTCACTGGTAAGTGCTGCTATTTGAGCTATTTTTAGAACAGGACAGCGGGCTACTCATCTGGTCCTTATGGGCTACCTGGTGCCCGCGGGCACCGCGTTGGTGACCCCTGTACTGGATGCACAGTGTGACCAATTCTGTCTCAGATCAATGCTAATCCTGTACAGCAGGTTTATTCAACAAAAATTCAAATCGGTCCAGTAAGAGAAAATTTCTTCAAGCAAAGGTCTAGAACATCATAATGTCTAAACTACGCTATAATTTAGTATACTGTGTAATATACAGTAGCCTTGTAGTTGTATTGAGGTGTGCATGTAATCACATCAATGTGGAATGCGCTCCCAACAGGTATAAAAGAAAGGGCATCTCTATCCTCCTTCAAAACCGCTATAAAAGTTCACCTCCAGGCAGCTACAACCCTAAACTAACACCCTCCCCGGATTGCTAATAATCAAATGTAAACAATCAAATGCAGATTCTTTTTCTTATGCCTTCTGATCTCTCTCTCTCTCTCTCTCTCTATGTCCACTACCCCCCCCCCACCCCCCCACCCCACCCCCCCTCCACACTCCTGATTGTAAATAATGTAAATAATTCAATGTGATTATCTTGTGTGATGACTGTATTATGATGATAGTATATATGATAGTATATATCTGTATCATGAATCAATTTAAGTGGACCCCGACTTAAACAAGTTGAAAAACTTATTCGGGTGTTACCATTTAGTGGTCAATTGTACGGAATATGTACTTCACTGTGCAACCTACTAATAAAAGTCTCAATCAATCAATCAAAAAAACCAACTGTCCGTCAAGCTTTAGCTTGTCCTGCCCTGATTTTAAACTGAGGCTGGAAAGGTCTGGCAGGGAAGGAGCATTCACATCTGTTAGGTAGTAAATGTATGGGTTGTTCATATTATATATAGGGCCCTATAAAATCTGTTAGGGCCCTATAAAATCTGTTTTTTGTTCCAAATCAGGTTTTATTTTTTCTCAAATTCCGTTTTTCCCCCCTTCTAATATTTTTCAAATGAGGTTTTTTAACCTTTTACACTTATTTTACCTTCTTAGAATGTGTGCTTTTTAGGGCTCGCTTTGACAAAGGATATTCATAGTCTAATCTGATTTGTTAGATTTTGCCCTTCTTTTTTTCTCTTTTTTTAAAGAGAAACAAACAGATGATGATATGTAGTAGTTAGTTAGTGTATACTTACTGGTCAATAGGTGTCAGTAACGTCACACATATGTGAATTTTCCAAATGTAACCAAGGATACTTAAAAAAGGAACACAGTCTCATTAAAGTGAACAAAACAGAGATCTCATTTGCGACTTTTTCCACCTCAAAAAAGGCTAAAACACAGTTGCTGAGGTTCTGTATATAAACCTGCTGAAGGATCATTACCTTTACAAAACAAGAGCTACACATGCGTGTCCAATTTCTGGCAGGTTTCACTGTGGCCATCGGCAGAAGCTTGTACCCATGAGCCTCAATCACATACTCCATGTAGCAACATCTGCCCAACAATATTAGTAAAATGTTCTAGTGTGTAGACAAATAGATTTTATGTAATAAGAGATGTGGAAGGGCAAAACACGGCAACTGATTTAAGAGACCTGATGTCACACCAGAAAGCTGCGACCGCTGTGAGGAAAAGGCTGAAGTGACAGCCGAAACTAGGATATATCGCACACTATCTGCAAAAACCAAAACCAGTAAAGTTGGCACATTGTGTAAATCCTAAATAAAAACAGAATACAATGATTTGCAAATCCTTTTCAACTTATATTCAATTGAATACACTGCAGAGACAAGATATTAAATGTTTGAACTGAGAAACAAAATTTTTTTTGGAAAATAATCATTAACTTAGAATTTAATGGCAGCAACACATTGCAAAAAAGTTGGCATAGGGGCATTTTTACCACTGTGTTACATGGCCTTTC
This sequence comes from Entelurus aequoreus, assembly GCF_033978785.1. Classification (NCBI taxonomy): domain Eukaryota; kingdom Metazoa; phylum Chordata; class Actinopteri; order Syngnathiformes; family Syngnathidae; genus Entelurus; species Entelurus aequoreus. The sequence goes on along the minus strand of NC_084754.1, from coordinate 6,250,545 downwards.
CTTTTAACAACACTCAGTAAATGTTTGGGAACTGAGGAAACCAATTTTTTAAGCTTTTCAGGTGGAATTATTTCCCATTCTTGCTTGATGTACAGCTTAAGTTGTTCAACCGTCCGGGGTCTCTGTTGTCGTACTTTACGCTTCATAATGCGCCACACATTTTCAATGGGAGACAGGTCTAGATTACAGGCAGGTCAGTCTAGTACCTGCACTCTTTTACTACGAAGCCACGCTGTTGTAGCACGTGCAGAATGTGGCTTGGCATGTCTTGCTGAAATAAGCAGGGGCGTCCATGAAAAATACGTTGCTTGGATGGCAACATATGTTTCTCCAAAACCTGTATGTACCTTTCAGCATTAATGGTATTTTCACAGATGTGTAAGTTACCCATGCCTTGGGCACTAATACTCCCTCATACCATCACAGATGTTGGCTTTTGAACTTTGCGCCTACAACAGTCTAGATGGTTCTTTTCTTCTTTGGTCCAGAGGACACAACGTCCACAGTTTCCAAAAACAATTTGAAATGTGGACTCGTCAGACCACAGAACACTTTTCCACTTTGCATCAGTCCATCTTAGATGAGCTCTGGCCCAGCGAAGCCGGCGGCGTTTTGGGGTGTTGTTGATAAATGGCTTTCGCTTTGCATAGTAGAGTTTTAACATGCACTTAAAGATGTAGCGACAAACTGTAGTTACTGACAGTGGTTTCCTGAAGTGTTCCTGAGCCCATGTGGTGATATCCTTTACACACTGATGTCGGTTTTTGATGCAGTACCACCTGAAGCATTGAAGGTCATGGCCATTCAATGTTGGTTTTCAGCATTGCCACTTACGTGCATTGATTTCTCCAGATTCTCTGAACCTTTTGATGATATTACGGACCGTAGATGGTGAAATCCCTAAATTCCTTGCAATAGCTCGTTGAGAAATGTAGTTCTTAAACTGTTCGACAATTTGCTCACGCATTTGTTCACAAAGTGGTGACCCTCGCCCCATCCTTGTTTGTGAATGACTGAGCATTTCATGGAAGCTGCTTTTATACCCAATCATGGCACCCACCTGTTCCCAATTAGCCTGTACCCCTCTGGGACTTGTTTGATGAGCATTCCTCAACTTTCTCAGTCTTTTTTGCCACTTGTGCCAGCTTTTTTGAAACATGTTGCAGGCATCAAATTCCAAATGAGCTAATATTAGCAAAAAATATCAAAGTTTACCTGTTCGAACGTTAAGTGTCTTGTCTTTGCAGTCTATTCAATTGAATATAGGTTGAAAAGGATTTGCTAATCATTGTATTCTGTTTTTTTATTTACGATTTACACAACGTGCCAACTTCACTGGTTTGGGGATTTGTAAAAACTATTTGTCAGCACCCTGGACAGAATAATATTGTTGTAATATTTCAAGAAGACATGGGGGATAGGTTAATTGGCAACCCTAAATTGTCCCTAGTGTGCGAATGAGTTTGAATGTTGTCTATCTGTATTGGCTCTGCGATGAGGGTGTACCCCGCCTTCCGCCCGAGTTCAGCTGAGATAGGCTCGAGCCCCCCGCCACCCTGAGAGGTACAAGCGGTAGGAAATGGATGACTGGATGGCTGATGAACACAATCAATTTATCCTCTTAAAACATCCTGCTGAACGCGGGTGCCCAAACAGGTATCAGATCGCCTCCTTGGATAATTTTGACCAGTTTTTTTAAGTCAAAACATAATAAATGCGTAACATAATTCTACCAATGAGTGCTTTAAGTACAAAGTGCTTATGTAAGGTACTTTTTTTGAAACCTTTATTTTGTTAGCACAGTCAGACCGGATGTTGCACACAGCACAGTTATTGAGAAGGCTGGAAATGCGCTGTTGTTCTTAAGGGCGCTTGACGGCTGCTATGTTTATGAGTGGCTCAAGTTATGGTTGCCATCCTGTTTGTACATTGAGTTTGCATCTGTGGTCTCGTCCATGACAAGCAGATGAGACGTGCATCGACTGTCCCGGCTACCATTAGCTTTGTAGTTTGTTCACAGACTTAGCCGGTGTCTCAAATGGCTGTTTCAATATTGTTTAATTCAGTATGAAGCAGTTGAGCGTTTCAGGGATGAATGAGCGGTCCCGGAAACCCGATTTCCCCAAACGTTCCTTCACGCCACAATGACAGGTTTTTAGTCATATTTATGTCAATTTCTGTGATATTCTGCATTAAAGGTTGTTTTTTTTACTTTTGTAAATGTTTAATTTAACTTTCTTCTATTATTGTCTCAGTCTCTCAGAATGAGACAAACACATTTTGGGCTTCAAGAGGAAAGAATGAATGAGAATGAGTCGGTGCATTCTGGGTTAAAAAGCTCTATTTTTGCTGTCCACTTTTCTCTTCTCAGGGAGCACCCTGTGTATGTGTGATTATGTTAGGTGCAATGTTGTTTTCCATCTTTGTAAATATTCTCTGGGATAATGTGTCGAGTGCCGCGTTCCATTTTCATGCAGATGACGCGGTCATATATTGTTCATCCCCCATTGTAGCGCAAACCTTTGAGCTCCTGCAGTTTGCTTTTAATGTTGTTCAGTCCCAGCTGACTCAGCTGAAACTAGTACTAAATGCAGAGAAATCTAAGGTGGTTATTTTCAAATGGCAAACGGCTACCACTGAACATTCCAAAAATATCAACTACTCAGAAGGTTGAACTTTAAATGGTCACAACATATACCTACTACGGGATTGTTATTGATGACAACTTGTATATTTAATCTCACATAGAAAAATGAGTTGTTCTCTGCCCCAAGTGGAGGAGTTCAAGTACCTAGGAGTCTTTTTCACGAGTTAGGGAAGAGTGGATCGTGAGATCGATCCGTTGTGGTGAAGAAGGAGCTGAGCCGGAAGGCAAATCTCTCAATTTACTGGTCGATCTACGTTCCCATCCTCACCTATGGTCATGAGCTTTGGGTTATGACCGAAAGGACAAGATCACGGGTACAAGTGGCCGAAATGAGTTTCCTCCGCCGGGTGGCGGGGCTCTCCCTTATAGATAGGGTGAGAAGCTCTGTCATCCGGGAGGAACTCCGAGTAAAGCCGCTGCTCCTCCACATCGAGAGGAGCCAGATGAGGTGGTTCGGGCATCTGGTCAGGATGCCACCCGAACGCCTCCACAGGGAGGTGTTTAGGGCACGTCCAACCGGTAGGAGGCCACGGGGAAGACCCAGGACACGTTGGGAAGACTATGTCTCCCGGCTGGCCTGGGAACGCCTCGGGATCCCCCGGGAAGAGCTGGACAAAGTGGCTGGGGAGAGGAAAGTCTGGGTTTCCCTGCTTAGGCTGCTGCTCCCGCGACCCGACCTCGGATAAGCGGAAGAAGATGGATGGATAGATAGAAAAATTTGTGGCTAAACTTAAAATAAACTGTTTTCTTTCTTTGGAAACAAGTCTTATTTTCTTTACAAGTTAGAAAACGCTTGATCCTGACCACGTTTATGCCTTTGCTAGATTATGAAAAAAATCCTTCACATTTGCTGCTCCATGGTCATGGAATGAATTACAAAAGGGTCGGAGGCTACTTTGGGGGAATTTCAGGCTATTTTATAATATCAAGAAGCTGTTTCTATTGGGCACCATACTTGTTTTTAAATAGTTTTTATTGAATCATTTACATTTTTTTATCTATTACGTGTTTAGGTTGTAATTTGTGCTTTTAACTGTAGTGTGTTTTTCTTTGTATTAATGAAACCTGTTTTTTGCTGCCCTCTTGGCCAGGTCACTCATGTAAAAGAGATCTTTAATAGCACCTGGTTAAATAAAGAAAATTTAATATTACCATTATTGTACTGTCTCTAAAACCTGTGCCGGTCAAAATAGAATCGGCCCACTGAAACTTAAAGCAAATAGATAATTTCTTGACTATAATTTCCGGTGCATATAGGTTAGTGACCTTTGCTTACCAGGGTCTTTAGGGCCTAAAAATAAAATTGCCGATTTTTTTTTACCAGAATGGCATACATTGATGTTTTTTTTTCCTCTACTTAAAAAAAATGTATGTACAAATTCGGAAGATAATTTAAAACAAGTTTTGATTAAATATGATCAAAACCATAACAACACTTGAAAAGCGCAGACCTCTGCAAGGTCCTATCTTCCAATAGTAAATCATTATTTTTTTAAAGTCTTGAATCCAGACGATGATCCCATAACCCCATAAATCGAACCACTTTTTCCTTTCCTGAATGTTCAATCAAAATCTGCCCATAACTTTTTGAGCTATGTCACTGAAATAAACGGAGGGAACTCTCTTGTCAGTCATCCAGTTTCTTTGTCTCTGTGGGTGGAGGCATGTACGCTTGCGTACTCTCTCTCTTTGGCTGTCCATCGATTACGATGATGACGTTGCTCCAGTAATGGGTTGTTTCTTTGTCTCTGTGGGTGGAGGCATGTACGCTTGCGTACACACACACACACACACACACACACACACACACACACACACACACACACACACACACACACACACACACACACACACACACACACAAGTTCAGTCTCGTAATTTAAAATGTAAGGTAATTTAGTAGAAATTATTCGGATTATCCCCAAAATCTAATCACTTCCTTATCCCATTTTGAACAAGTTACGTCAACATTCGCCCATAACCTTTTTAGCTTTTTTGCTAGTTCATCAAAGTAACTAACTGACTAATGGGATCTTACATAACATCCTTGCGGAGGTAACTAACCCTTTTTTTCTCTTCTTGAGTTGTGCCAAAATAATTTCTTTTAAAAGACACTGTAGTTTGAAAGAAGACAGACTTGCTTACACCAACTTTACGCATTAGCTCATTATTTTAAGCTTCTGCCCCATTCCTAGAGTAGCTGGTAGCTTGGGTAAAGGTAACCCCAGTAAGATGGCTTTTCGCCGGAGTTTGTTGGTTGTAGCAGTTTTGTTCTCCTTGTAAAGAGTGTAATTTCTCCCACTCAGCTGGATAACTCTGTTTTTTTTATGAGAAAGTAAGTTTGTTATGCTGCTGCTTCTTTTTGCAACGGACTTTAGACAACATTTGCAGTGTCCAGTCACTAGGTTCACATCTGTTCTCACAAAACCAAAACAGTTTCACACCTTCCATTCTAAATTCTCGCTGGAGGTAGTGATGCCGTTGCTGTGTGTGTCTGTTAGGGAAACAAGGGGAGGGGGACGCATACGGAAACACCTGGGGGAAAAAGGTAGGCTGCAGTATATCTACCCAGCCCCCACAATGCATTTCAAAATCTTTCAAACCCTATAGGATAAAACTGTTTTCAGGTCTAGCTGGAGCTTATTCCAACTGACTTTGAAATTGGCTTTTTGCGCAGAGGAACACAGTGGTCTTTCCCCCAAATCTTCTTACAAAGATGGCAGCATCTACAATTGTCTGTATTGTAGATTTACCTTTATATGTCAATGCTTTGGTCCATATAGTGAGTGAGTCCTAAATCTAAAAACACATACCAAATGTCTACTCTGCTGAGCCGAACCCAACGTCTAATCCCTGTTTTTTTTTTTGAGATGCCACATTTTGTAAAATGAGTTGACTGATCCAGTAAACAATTTCGTCCTTAATTTAGCCATAGTCAACAGTAAATGACCCTCTTCAACACAGCATGTATGTGTTAAATATAGTGTAATCTTAGATAAGTTTACTAGCTTACTTTAAATAAAAAGTTGTTGGAATTTGTTGATTCAAAATATAATAAAACAACAAATCATGTTATTACACCAGTCATCATGGACGTGTTGTACTTTACCTCTAATATTCTAATTATTTTAGTTACTTTCTGGGGTTACCTCATTTAGCTACATTAAATGTCAGAAACATCTTTGTGTAAGATCCAGTGCAAACTACAGCCACTGTAATCAATTCTTGCAATACAGCTTAAAGATGATCTTATATTTGATTGTCTAACTAACTGCACTTTGTTTTTTTGTTTTTTTCATTTTTTTAGCAACAGCCATCGTTGTGGAGTCCAGAGGTGCCAAAATGCCGCAGCAGAAAGACATAGTGAAGATAGCCATCCAGATGCCAGGGGCCTATCCCCAGCTTATACGACTGGACCAGGTACCACACAGCTTGCATGAATGTCAACAATACAAATTAATGTTACAGTAAACAGGGAGTTAATGTTGGTCTTTTTTTAGTAACACACAATTAGGAAAGTAGCAGTGTTTATTGTCTCACCCAGTTTATGCTCTGATAGTGTGCCGCCCGGGGGCCATTTGTGGCCCGCAGTTTGGTTTTTAGTGTCCTGCGGCACATTGTTAAATAAAATAAAACAAGAAAACTAGAGCAAAAATTAACAAAAAGGTGTAAAATGAATAAGAAAAAGTAGAACATATTCAGTGTTTCCCATAAACTGCCAAGATACCTGTGGCGATGGAGGCGTGGCTATGGGCGTGTTCAACATGACATCATCGAGTAATTTGCATAATTTACTACAATGATATGATTTTCTCTAAAAAGGCTCAAAAAATGTATACTTACTAATTAATAATAACAGTTTTGTTTTAAACGTCCATCCATTCATCCATTTTACAATATAATTACAACACTTTATGTACATATTTATACACAGATTTGAACAAAAAGTTATTCACTGAAATATATTTATTAATTGTGTTTCTTACAAAAAATATATCTTATAAAATATAAAAGCTAAAATGTCTCTTAAAGCTCTGCCCCTTTAATTAGTGCATACTAAATAATTAAACTTCAGCCTACTACTACAACCATATTATTTACCAGCAACATAAAGTGAAACAGAGGCAGAGGTGTCCTGCCACAGTCAGTAACAAATAAACAGAAAACAGTAGTGGTCAAATACAAATAAGGCAACAAGAGAAGTATCCTACACTTCTCTTTTGTAAAGTAAATCTGAACAGCCTATATGGGCATCTACATCAACTATATGATTTGCCTGAGAAGCTGGACAGGACAAAAAAAAAAAAAAAAATACTTTTTTTTTTTTTAAAATTTGTGGCGGACGTAATTCTTTCGTGGCGGGCCGCCACAAATAAATGAATGTGTGGGAAACACTGATATTGATTTAATAATACACTTTGTTACATACCTGTGATGTGAACTTCTTGTCTCCCACTATATCTGCGTTGGATTGGTTTTAGCCCGCATGTGTACGGAGACAGTAATATTAATGCAGTATTGTTATAATAAACTAGACAAAGTAATTGAGTGTTCATATGCATTGTGAATGTTCTTTTTTTTTTCAATAAGATCATCTTCAAGCCCCAACTGTCTCTACCCTGTATATGTGACTGGTGGACGCGTTTTGCTGCCACTAATAACACAGCAGTCACGGGGCGTACCACACACTCTGACAGCTTGACCACTGGTCTGACCACTAATAGTAGGATAGTTGAGTGTTAGACATGATGGAAGTCTGACTTGTATTTACATGCTCACTGGGAGCAGGTCACCAAGGGGCGCTCTGTTGAGAAGGCAAAGTGGTACTACTCTATCAACAGGCAGCATGCTACCTAGTGTGTGTGTGACAATCATTGGTACTTCAACTTTAACATGCTATATGTGACTTGTATCTGTTTTCTTGTGCAGAAAAAGCCACTGTCTGCTGTTATTAAGGAGGTCTGTGATGGGTACGTCCATGTTCTTATGTTTAAAATCCATCTATCCATCCATTTTCTAAATCATTTTGATTAAATTGTATTCATAATATTGGGTGTGTGTGTGTTTTGTATGCGCAGCTGGAATCTTCCAGGCCATGAAAACTACGCCCTGCAGTATGCCGATGGAGTGCAGACATACATCACTGAATCAGTGAGTGATTATTGATAACATGTGTCTTCTAACCCCTTAACGTTCCAATGGCCAGCCAGCAGGCCGCCCATTGTTTTACTCATGAAAACAGGGTTTTCCTATTTGCCTGCCTTACTGTGTTTTACATAATTGTCAATTTTATACCGCTGAGATTACAACTGCAGGCTCTGTGAATATAAACGTTGGACTCGCCAAAAACATGGCCATTAATGACACTCACCTTCGTAGCCTCTCAGTTTTGCAACATCAGAAAAATGTATAACAAATCAGGTCCTACTATGTTAGCATTTTGACAATGGTCCGGTGAATATAAATAGTTCATCCACACTAATCCTTACATCCTTAAAGACACACAAACCTCTGCTGCACACTTCTATCATTTTAGTCAGATGCGCATTTCTCCACTTACAGTCGTCCCTCATTTATCGGGACATGACCACCAGATAATGATTTCTGCAAAGTATTATTATTATTAATAAATCACATATTTTCATAGTTACAGAATTAAAACAACTGTTTCTTAATCCCTTTTAACATAATTTAGAACCTCTGAACATTAAATAACTCCAATAAATTCACTTTTACACTAATTTCACCCAATATTGTAGCTTTGAGGTTGTTCTATTGTAAATTACTTACCAGTAGCTTGGAGGATCCTCCAGGCACCATTGCTATGGCCATCACCCGGCCACTACAACACGACCACGATTTGCATATACTTCATCACATCCCGTGTATTTCCTTTAAGTCAGTGATTCTCAAAGTTGTTTCACCAAGTACCACCTCAGAAAACACTTGACTCTCCAAGCACCAACATATTGACCAACATTAAAATACAGTAGCCTAGTAGGGCTAAGTATTCATAAAAACATGGCAAAGGTTTTAACAAGTATATTTAATATTTTATGGCACTGTAACATTACACACAATTGGAACAGTAACAGTGTTTGAATTTAGGAAAATAAAACACTATAATCAAGTGATTCTTTGGTGTACCACTAAATGGAGCCAGCGTACCACTAGTGGTACCTTTACCACAGTTTGAGAATCATTGCCCTAAGTTATAACTGGTTTTTCAATGCTGAAATAACAGGCCTAAATTGTTCTGACCCTTTTGGTCAACTCGACAGTTGGAGATGCAGCCATCCGCTGTGACGTTATCATTCCATGTTAGCTTTGTGTGTCTGCATTGTCGTTCTACTTCAATCATAGCAAAGCAGTATTATTGATGTTGAAGATAAAGTACATTAAAAGAGTTCATCTCCACTTTGACTGTACAGCTGCTGATAGATAATAGTTTATAGCAGTTAAAGGTAGCCCTCTCTAGCGCTGCGCTAAATGTCTGATGCTAATTCCATCTGTTTTCTTTCGACATCACTCGCAATCAAGTCTCAACAATGTGGACATGTGTTACTGATGAGGCAGGAGTTGAAGATGAAGTCCATTAAAAAGTTGGTACTACATTAAATATATACTTACAGCATGTATATAAAATGTTGTTAGAGGTTTTAGAATGTTTTTAGAGCGCTTTATTGACAGATTAGATCAAACCCCCATTACCTCTACTATTAGCTACCTACTGCTAGTGTTTTTTGATTTTCTTCCAATTTGGAATGCACAAAAAAAAGAATATTCTGCGTTCTTTTCTCACATAGGGATTATAAATGATAGGCAAAAAAAAAAAAAAGTGCAGTTCCCCTTTTTAAAAAAATAAAAATTAATCTTTAAATCTGCGATGTGGTGAAACTGCGAGATTTGAAGTTTAATCTAACGAGGGACGACTGTATTGTTGATTGTAAATGTGTTTAGCATGGACTCATTAGTTTGAAGCTATGCAATAAAACTTGGGCTATGAACTTTTGACCAAAACCTCACTTGACTCAATGAAATATTGTGTACAATAACCAACTACTGTTTCATCTTTTGAAGTCTTTATTTTCCAAACAATCCCGACAAAACTGTCTTCAAAAACATGATTAAGTATCAGGAAGCCATGAAGCTTTCTTTTCATCTTTGGAATGCTTGATCTTAACTTTAGAAACACCTGTGAAATACTATTTTTGTAGTATCTGATACATTGTCTAATTTAAAATGGGATTATGTAAAGACTCAAGGTATGGCTTCATTGTGTTTTAATTTGAAGGCATGTATTTCTAAACTAAACTGGCTTTACTCTTAATGTATTCAAACTCATATTCTTTAGTATCAAGGCTTTTGACTATTTTCATGGATTTAACACCTGCATTATAATTAGTTAGAAAGCCACAAAAGAGTAGAGTAAGAGTTAAAGCCTCAATGCCAAGTCAGGAAGCGTTTTGCCACACAGACAGATTCTAACTGCGAGAGTGAAAAATTTGGCTTGTTAGCTGTCAAAAGTGAGAGCACAAGGAAATGCCTCTGCTTTTGCTTCTAACTTTTATTTTTAGCCATTTTCATTCAGAAGTTGCACAACCTCAACATTAAAAAGAGAGTGCATGCACATTTGCTTTTTTCCTTAAAAACAAAACCAGTGAGACAATGTTTAGTTCATGGATCCCCCAAGACCTCATACATCCACTTACACATAAATCACTAAGTAACTTAATAACTTTGGACAAATTATGCTTCTAACTTTGTGTAAATGTAGCCGTAACTCCACAATGAACACGACACAATGATTGTCACTGTACTATAGTAATTGTGCAGTATTTATATTCTAATGTGTCATTCTTTCTAGAAACCTTGAAGACTTCTCTCTTGCATTGTCACTTCAATTAGCAAAACCTGTGATTTGCACAACTCGATGAAATAACCCAATCAACATAATATTTATATTTTTAACTGCATAATAATTGCATGTTCTTCTATTACATGGCTATGTTTAAATGAACAATGGAAAAATTTACAACAGGCAGAGTTTGGGGACGCGCCTTTTCTGTTTTAGACTGTTTCCCTTTGCAGGTCCATGAATCCATGTTGGATGGGTACTAGAACAGAGATTGTGAGCTAGACGGCCCCCTTGCATAACAGTGACCTCTGACCTTCTAAAATAGTTCAGGAGTAATGAATAGAAACATATTTTATAAGGACCGCTTCCATTTTTAGTATGCAGTGATTATTGCACAGGTTTCCGAATACGTTTATTGATGTTGTCAGTTATCAGTTATCATTTTCGTGGTCCGTCACGGAGGTCAGTGAACACAGAAACAACATTCCTGGCCTCAAGGACCTGTGTGGGGGCTTTTCTTCTTGAAGCCCAACCTGTAAAAGCTAAAAAAACCTTTCAGATCAGCGCAGAGAACCATTCTTTAGTTGTAATAAACAGTCTTGGCCATACACTTGTAGTGTCGTTTTGCCCAAGTGCTTAACAAAAGTGTTTATTTGTGTGTTCTAGAATCGTTTGGACATAAAGAACGGTTGCATTCTGCGTCTGACCAAGGCCCCGGTGAGTCTGCATCCACAAACCCTCCCTTTCACCTCCCACCTTCCAACATTCCTTTGGTGGCCATCTGTGGCCTCTCCATTGCAATTTCTACTATGATGTGTCACTGCTGACCGTCACAAAAGCACCACGTCGTCTAAACCTCTCGAAAAGGAGAAAACTGTGGGGTATGTTGTGAACGTGTTTTATTCTTGTGGTGGAACACAGGGGCGCTGTGCGGAGGACTTGTTCAAGGGCATCCAAAGCTTGGACCTGGGCGTGCGATGTGATTCGTTGAAGCAACTGGCGAATGTTGCCACAGACGTGACCTTCGCTCAAGAGTTCATCAGCCGAGACGGACACATCTTACTGGTCAAGATAGTGGAAGATTCTAATGAGTTAGTGCTGTCTGTGTGTTCTCAACTTACTATTGTACCTGTATGAGCACAAGGGAAACAAAATATGATGGTTTCGAACCACAGAAATTCAATTGTGTCACGCCTTTCTGGAAATTGATAGAATTATCATTCTACACACTTACACACAATCATTTAAGAGTTTAAGAATGTGTTCACAACAGCTACTGGAATAATTAGTATCAGCTACTGGAATAATTAGTATCTAAGACTCTGTTTCCAAAACTTAACTGAGCCATACATGCAGTATTTTACTTTTGAAAAATCTCACCGTACACAAGCGTGCCATGACTTATTCTGTTGCAATGGGTGGCTTTAAGGGTTAATCATGTACTTTGTGCCATCTAGTAGAAGAGTATTTAATTGATCCACTTGTCACTATACATCACAGGGATTCATTATTTGAAGGACTGTCAAATGATTAAAATGTATAATCAGAATAATCATGGTTTACCAATAAATGAATCATTATTTGCAACAATACCTGAAATATTCCCATTTTAACTGTATTGTGTCCACAGAAAAAGTCAATGTTTGGTTTAATGTGCTTATGCATATTCGTTCCCTTTGTTTGTATTGTTTAGGGGTGCTCTGATCATGACTCACACGCTGACGGCCTTTATGGAGCTGATGGATCATGGCATAGTTTCTTGGGAAAATCTCTCATCAATCTTCATTGAGAAGGTGCTGTGGTTTTCCAATTTTCGCTGAGGCATTTTACACATTAGTTTTTCCAACTTGTTTTTGCCCCACTCTCTGCGTTTAGATCGCTAGTTTTGTCAACACCAAGGTGGCAGATGCATCCATCCAGCAGGTGTGCTTAGACATCCTGGAGAGTATGGTCCCGAGCAGCCACAGCCTCTTCCTGCAGGTCAAACAAGTGGTTACCATGGAGAGGCTAATCACACACCTCCAGACGTGAGTAACCCCTGATTTACTGACTTTATCAAATTGTTAAATTATTAATTGTGACCGACAATTTTTACCTTTCGTGTGTCTGTCTCACAGGACCAATCAGCAGATCCAGACCAAAGCAATGGCTCTACTCATGGCTCTGCTGCAAACAGCAGGGGATGCGGACAGACAGGTACCGACTTGATTGAAAGTGATGTACAGTATGTATAACTTAAGGTGAAGGGTGCTTATTTTCGCCAGTCAAAGCACTGTTGTGCGAATGAATTGGAGTTCTGACAAAATGCACATGTGTACCAACTGGGCTGAACTGGCCTTTTATTTGGTTTGGTTTGCTGTCATTAATTGTACTATCTATTTGCACTACAGGACCACAATTTATTAGATTTTTCTATTTATTCCATTTTATTTGTAATCCGTTTTTTAACCTATGCTATTTATAACCTATGCCATATAAACCGAGCAACACCGCCCCCATTTGTACACTACCGTTCAAAAGTTTGGGGTCACCCAAACAATTTTGTGGAATAGCCTTCATTTCTAAGAACAAGAATAGACTGTCGAGTTTCAGATGAAAGTTCTCTTTTTCGGGCCATTTTGAGCGTTTAATTGACCCAACAAATGTGATGCTCCAGAAACTCAATCTGCTCAAAGGAAGGTCAGTTTTGTAGCTTCTGTAACGAGCTAAGCTGTTTTCAGATGTGTGAACATGATTGCACAAGGGTTTTCTAATCATCAATTAGCCGTCTGAGCCAATGAGCAAACACATTGTACCATTAGAACACTGGAAAGATAGTTGCTGGAAATGGGCCTCTATACACCTATGTCGATATTGCACCAAAAACCAGACATTTGCAGCTAGAATAGTCATTTACCACATTAGCAATGTATAGAGTGTATTTCTTTAAATTTAAGACTAGTTTAAAGTTATCTTCATTGAAAATAAGGACATTTCAATGTGACCCCAAACTTTTGAACGGTAGTGTGTATTTAGGAAACATATGTATCATTATTATTATTTATTATCGATTTAGTTTATTCATTTTAGCACTGGGTATGTAATATTTTTCATCAGTTTTTATGAGTTTCTTCTTTTGCAAAAAAATTGGATTAGAATCAGCCTGACCTAAGCCTTGATAATAATCTTTGTGATTAACACATGCTGTCATATCGTTTAAAAAAGTTTAACTACAAGTAGGTTATGTATATATATTTATTTAATAGGATTAAAATCAAGAGTAAGATTACTAATTTAGTGTTCATATTGATATTTCAGTGAAATATGTAGTGAAAATGTTGGGCCCCAAGGTCAAAAAGGTTAAGAACCCCTGATCTAGACCAGTTGTCCCCAACCACCGGGCCGTGGCTCGATTGGTACCGGGCCACACAAGAAATAATAAAAAAAATAAAAAAATGTTTTTTTTATTTTTTATTTTAATTAAATTAACATAAAAAACACAAGATACACTTACAATTAGTGCACCAACCCAAAAAACCTCCCTCCCCCATTTACAATCATTCGCACAAAAGAGTTGTTTCTTTCTGTTATTAATATTTCTGGTTCCTACATTATATATCAATATAGATCAAGATCAATACAGTCTGCAGGGATACAGTTCGGACACAAAAAAAAAAACATTAAAAAAAAAAAATCCCCCCTCCCCCACCCCCGTGGGATAAATTTTCAAGCGCTGACCGCAGTGACTAAAAGGTTGGGGACCACTGATCTAGACCACAAGGAAGTGTTTTAAATGTAGGTTGAAATCAGCATTGGTCCCCTTTCAGAATTCAGGGACCACATTGATATTTTTAAATTTAGTTTTTCAACACGCTAAACTACAATCCAATGTTGGTCCATATATGCTAAGTATATTTAAACAAATAACAGCTCGCATCTTACATTTGAACTTTTTCTGCCCTATTTAAAAATGGCGCCTTATTAGACTTTAGACACCAAAATGCCCACATTTTGAAAATATCTTAACCTATGATCTATTAATGTTGCTTTTTTAAACATTATTTTTAAATTCATTCTTAAAGCCTGAAAACACTAAGGGTTTTCCTACACGTACCGTACATCTTTATTTACAGCAACTGTTTGTAATGTCACAATAAATGCACAAAAATGATTATGTTATAATTATCATAAGTAATGTTTATGTTCTCTGTAAAATATCACATGAGCCTGACTTTGGACATCCATGCATTAGACAGACAAGTCTTTCTTTGCCTCTGCTCGAACTCTGTTTGCTTTCATTGTACGGGAACAATTTCCCCATTCAACTGCCGTCTCCTATTCTCTCTCATCTCGCTTCATTACGCACACTTCCTCACAAATCCACCCATCAACTCCCAGCAAGTCATGATTTCATCACAGAAGTCAAAGTTTAATCCTGTCTAACCCTCTAGATATGTTACTACCTATCTGTCGCCACCTGGTGTTAGAATCCTGCAATCACAACTTTTTTTTTTCCACCCCCAGGAAATGTTTGCATACATGAATAAGAAAAATCTCCGCCAGTACATTTACAAGGTAAATGATGTTCTTAGATATGTAATCACATGACTTCATCCATGAAGCTAATGATGTTATGTTATAGAACATCATCCACAGTTCTGGTTCAGTCCAGGACGAGATGGCCCACTACCTCTATGTCCTACAATCAGTGACTTTGAATCACCTGGAGCCACGAATGAGGATGCCGCTGGACTGTTACAGCCAGGTGTGACACATACACAACATGTACACTTTGGTTTGGGCAGTTTTTAGAATTTTGCCACAATACACTTTGTATATGTGGACAATATTGACTGGAATTTCAGAGGACAGTTGATCTATACTGCTAAACAAGCTGTACATTGACTACTCTAAAGTATACCCACATTTTTTTTACTACCTCTGTTTTGGGCCCCGTTTTGTACGATTAGATTTTCAACAAATATTTTTCCCCTGGTTTTCATGTACCATCTCCGTTATTATACGGCCAAGCATTGCGAGATACAAATTAGTCTGTTATCCTGTATCTTGAGTCAGTGCACTGTATTTACTAATATGACTGCAAAATAATCCACCGTGGTTATGGTCAGTGTTGGGTTAGTTACTGAAAACCAGTAACTAGTTATAGTTACTTCATTTCAAAAGTAACTCAGTTACTAACTCAGTTACTTACACCAAAAAGTAATGCGTTACTTTGAAAAGTAACTATTTAGTTACTTCTTTTTTTTTTTAAAGCTCCCATTAATGCCCTTTAGCCTTCATTTCAGTACTGTTATTGCACTGGAGAATAATACAATGTGTTGATCAACTTGACATGCATTTGCATCACTGAACTCTGCTAAGCAATGTGCTCTACATACAACACACAAAGACAAAGATATGTTACAAAGGCCAATTTGTTCCTGGCCAGAACAAATTGACAAAACTATTTTAAATAGCTGCAACATAACATACATAAGTAACAAACAGCATAATAACAGCATAGCTGTAAAGCAAGAAAGGCACACACTACATACACAAAGCCTAACCAGGCATTTTTTCCTCAAAGAATTCTGACACAAAATCATGTCTGAAGCTCAGAACACTCTACACATTTCCCCAGTTTTAGTTTAGAGATAAGGAAATATTGGCCTGGCCCACTAGCATCCTTCTTTATGTTTGTGAACTTTATAGTCTATACATTTAGAGTGATGTGATAGTCAAACACTCTAGAAGTCTAGGATGAAAGAGTATATAAGAGAATTGACAGCAACGTTCCCTCTAAGGTGCGCCGCGCCTGTGCAATTGCGCACTGCTCAAGCATCCTCTGCGCACGGCAAATCTATGCCACGCACAAAATCAAATAAAAAAATAAGCGCATAACAATTTTCGACACACGGACACGACAGAGAAAACTGTTTTCGTCATCATTGTTCAAATATTGTAACGTCTGTCGAGGCGCTTTGAGGACATGAATTCCATCCATCACTTTACTGAGCAAAACTCTTTATTGTCGGCCATTAACACATCACCAAAACATTAGTAAAAAAAAAGATATCTAGCAAAAGTGGTCATTTTCTGCAGTACAAACCAGACCAAAAGCAACTTTGTTATGTCAACAGCAGCCGCTCGCTCTTTCTCACTTGCGCCAACACACGCACATATGGCACTTAGCCAGTGATGCGTTTACAGCCACACAAAAAGCTCCAACACCACACATAAAGTGTCATTCCAGGTCCTTACACTATGATTTACCAATCAAATGTGTGCTTATTCTAGTGTCATTTATTAGAAATCTTAATTTATAAATATTAATCATGAAATGCTGTTAGTATATTAAATAAATACTAATAAAAATATATTTTTTACAAACAGGAAGTTGCAGGAATGTACACATGATCCCCTGCTTACATCTCATTGTGCAACATGTGAATGTTTTAAGGGGAACTAAATGCAATGTCTGAAAGGGGTACAAATTATTTCCAAAGCAGGACCTCCACCCAGACAAACAATACAAGTACACAGTTCATGAAAAACAATATTTGTTGTTATTGTCATTGTAAGTGGGCCTAAACACTTTAGAAATGGAAATGACTGCTGTCATTTGATTAGGGTGTACCCCGCCTTCCGCCCGAATGCAGCTGAGATAGGCTCCAGCACCCCGAAAGGGACAAGCGGTATAAAATGGATGTATGGATGGAGATGTAAGTTGTTATTTAGTCAGGTTTGAGACAGGTGTGCTGCTGGTGTAGCCACAGTGTGCACGTCTGATGTTGCTCACATGGGCTCCACTGAATGCTCAGGGACTTTTTGCGTTTCCTCACACATGAACAATTAGAGGGAACATTGATTGACAGAGTGTGTACCTTCAGTGCTGAATGATGAGCAGAGGCAGAGTTAATCCTTAAGTGGTGGAGGTGAAGTAGCATTGGAGTTGTCTCTGTCTCTCTTTACTAGCTACGTCGAAGCATGTTGCTTATGTAGCTTGTTTAAGCAGATTTAAATTGCTGTTTTGGGCAGTAGATGGGATCTTTGATCCAAAGCACAATTTACATTTAACTAAAATGTTATTTTCTTTGTGCGCGACAAAAGAAAAGTAGTGAAAATATCTCCAACAAACTCGACTGCAGCTCCGCCATGATCAGACACGCCCCCCTCCTCTCTCTCTTTACTCCCCACACTCACTCACACACGCACAGAGCGCAGGTCTCTCTTCTCCGGTTTGTGACACAAGAAGAATCAGCGCTCCGATAAAACACACTTTATACTACATTAAAAGTAACGTCAAATAACGCAGTAACGCATCATGTAGTAACGGTAACTGAGTTACTGAATATAAAAAATAACGCGTTAGATTACTAGTTACCGCCGAAACTAACGACGTTACACTAACGCGTTACAAAGCGTTAGTCCCAACACTGGTTATGGTTATGGTTTGAGTTTATTTCGAACATCCATACAATTACAACATGATACAGCACCATTTCCAGTTTCTGAGGAGCCAAAGATAGTTGCGAGTGCCAGCACTTTGATAAAGAAGGTGGGAAGCACTATTGAACTCAAGAAAGAACTCGTAGCAAAGTACGAATGTGTCATCTGTGTGACTTTTTCCTCCTTTCCACCCTGTTCATCGTCCTCTTTACCTACAATGATCTTCAGTGTAAAAATTCAGCTAAATGTTTAATCATCCATTTAGTTCATAATGAATGTGAATTTCACATTGTTTTCTGCATGTAAACTATCTCTAAAAGATGTTTGTATTTTTGGTTGTCTGTTATAGGATTCATTGGATTTACATTACTTCCTAATCGGCAAAGTTGCTTTGATTTTTGTCCTTTTGTAATGGCATACGAATGAGAACCGAGGTTCCACTGTGATCCCTCAAATGCTGACAACATTGGCACTTATTTTGTAGTTCTGGATCTAAAATGTTTCTACAGGTAAAATTCCCCCTGAAAATAGTAGTGATTTTAGGCTTGTTTTCGAACAAGTTTCAGGACGTTTTGGAACGCTCACTTTTGGTTCCAAAATGTAGGCGGGACTTCATCAGCCTGCTGCCGTCACCTACAGAAGACTAGAGGTAGTTTCATATTGCGTAGTATGTGTTTTGGTAGTATCTCCATCAGGAATCACAATATTTTCACACAGAATTTCAAGGAACTATCAAATATGGCTGCCAGTTGCATTGTTGCAGGTGGTAGCAATACAACTCAAGAAGGGGTCGGCCTGCATATTATTTCCAAATTATAAGAATATGAGCAAAGTATGGACCTCTTTAGCCAAATCAACCTGTGCAAAATGGGACGGACCAAGCGAGAGAAATGGAATTTTCAGCGATCGTTTTATTGATTCTGACTTTGTAAAAGAAGGGTTTTGGTCGGAGTTTGGATGGAACACATTTAAAAGACTCAAGCCAAATGTGATTATGAAAATCAGGAGGAGGGGAGAAAAGACTTGAGTCAGAACCTAGAGAAAGAGCAGACCCGGCGCTCATAAATGAGAGAAAAAGAATGTAGGCCGCGAGTATTCTGTTTTGCGTCCTCTTCTACTGATGTTTTCCTCAAGTTGCTTGATTAAATGCTGAAACAGCATGAGGAAACACAGGCTATGGTGTCTATGGGAGAGCAGGGAAGTCTGTAAATGGCGATTCCTTTGTATTTCTTTTTTTCTCACAATGTTACACCTTATTGCTTTTAAAGAAATCATGGACCAGGGTGACAAACGTGCAACTAAATGATCAAAATAATAGCTTTTATTCACACTGTCTATGCAATGGGCAATGGGCAATGGCAATGGGCTTCAGTTCTGTAGCTGACGTCACGCCAAGACGACTCTGGTGATAGAAAGGTACAATCTATTGATTACTGAAAAAACAATGAATATTCTGGAAAATGACTGCCAGATTCATTTTCAAGAGGAAAAAATACATAGAGAACTTTTATAATAATAATAATAATAATAATGAATTACATTTGTAACGCACTTTACATTTGTTAAGATCTCAAAGTGCTACAAAGTATAAAAATAAAAATAGAAAGTAAGAATGTATAATAAAAAATTCAAATAGAAATGAAATCATGACACACTAGATAAACACTAGATAAAACAGAAACATAGATAAAAATAGAAATAAAAGCATGAAAGCACTGGATAAAAAAACAAATAAGCAAGCGGTGTATTTAAAAACAACAAGGCAGAGAAATTAGATAAAAGCTGTGCTAAAAAGGTGGGTTTTTAGTCCCTTCTTAAAACGGTCGACCGACTGTGGTGCTCTAAGATGGTCGGGGAGAGCGTTCCAAAGTTCGGGAGCGGTCGAGCAGAAAGCCCGGCGGCCCATAGATTGTAACTTTGTCCTGATGGGTTTGTTAGTGAAATCTCGGTCATCTGGATGCTTATGTGTACTTTAAAAATATATCATAAGATTTTTGTTATATTGTCATGGGTTTACTTACTTTTGTGAAATTCTGTACACTACCGTTCAAAAGTTTGGGGTCACCCAAAGAATTTTGTGGAATAGCCTTCATTTCTAAGAACAAGAATAGACTGTCGAGTTTCAGATGAAAGTTCTCTTTTTCTGGCCATTTTCAGCGTTTAATTGACCCCACAAATGTGATGCTCCAGAAACTCAATCTGCTCAAAGGAAGGTCAGTTTTGTAGCTTCTGCAACGAGCTAAACCGTTTTCAGATGTGTGAACATGATTGCACAAGGGTTTTCTAATCATCAATTAGCCTTCTAAGCCAATGAGCAAACACGTTGTACCATTAGAACACTGGAGTGATAGTTGCTGGAAATGGGCCTCTATACACCTATGTAGATATTGCACCAAAAACCAGACATTTGCAGCTAGAATAGTCATTTACCACATTAGCAATGTATAGAGTGTATTTCTTTAAAGTTAAGACTAGTTTAAAGTTATCTTCATTGAAAAGTACAGTGCTTTTCCTTCAAAAATAAGGACATTTCAATGTGACCCCAAACTTTTGAACGGTAGTGTATGTATTATAGTGGGTGTACAACCTCTATAGTTATAACTCCAAAATATACAAAGCTAAGCATTAATTTGTAACGCTTATGACCAAATGTCTGATAGAACACAATAAAGAAGTTATTAGCTTAGATTGAATGCAAGCAATTTCCTCCTCATGACTTGACATTTCAAGTCTTGTATTGTTTACATGAGGTTAGATTGGAGGTGAGTCAAAAGGCATGCATGTTGTATTCATGCAGGAGCAGAGAGACAACCTTCACATTCTGCGGCAGACCGCCTTTGAGACGGAGAGTGAAAACAGCCTGAACCACGAGAGACGACGTTCTCTCTGCGCCAAAGAGTTCAAGAAGTTGGGCTTCTCTGTAAGTTGCTTTAGTATCGACATGGTATTCTAACTGTTGTGTTATATAGTTTTTCTATTATTCTAAATGTCTTTGACTTTTTTTAATTTTTCAAGAACAATAGCAACCCTGGTCAGGACTTGATACGAACGCCTCCCGGCCTTTTAGCTTTGGACACCATGTTATATTTTGCTACTCGCAATCCCGATGCATACAGCAGGGTAAGCATGATTTTAGGTTTTTACGCAATTTAAAACTAATTGTACGATTTTTTTTTCTACCTTCCACTTTCTTGACAGTTTGTTCTAGAGAACAGCAGCAGGGAGGACAAGCACGAGTGTCCGTTCGCTCGGAGTAGCATCCAGCTTACTTTAATCTTGTGTGAAATCCTCCGCATCGGCGAGCCCCGTGAGTCAGCCATCAGTTCCTCTGAACTTTCAGTGTAGACAAATTATCTCCATAACCAGTCGTCCATTTTTTTTTTTGGCTTTATTCTCACAGCCTCAGAGACAGGATCCGACTACCACCCCGTCTTCTTCAGTCAGGACCGACTCCTGGAGGAGCTCTTTTGTGTGTGCATCCAGCTGCTCAACAAAACCTGGAAGGAGATGAGAGCCACACAGGAGGACTTTGACAAGGTGCAGTAGGCTAACTTTATACTGCAAACACTCAACGCATTTAATTGATCTTTTATTGCAAAAAAAATGACATACAGTACAGGCCAAAAGTTTGGACACACCTTCTCATTCAATCTGTTTTCTTTATTTTCATGACTATTTACACTGTAGATTGTCACTGAAGGCATCAAAGCTATGAATGAACACATGTGGAGTTATGTACTTAACAAAAAAAGGTGAAATAACTGAAAACATGTTTTATATTCTAGTGCAGGGGTCACCAACGCGGTGCCCACGGGCACCAGGTAGCCCGTAAGGACCAGATGAGTAGCCCGCTGGCCTGTTCTAAAAATAGCTCAAATAGCAGCACTTACCAGTGAGCTGCCTCTATTTTTTAAATTTTATTTATTTACTAGCAAGCTGGTCTCGCTTTGCCCAACATTTTTAATTCTAAGAGAGACAAAACTCAAATAAAATGTGAAAATCCAAGAAAATATTTTAAAGACTTGGTCTTCCCTTGTTTAAATAAATTCATTATTTTTTTTACTTTGCTTCTTATAACTTTCAGAAAGACAATTTTAGAGAAAAAATACAACCATAAAAATTATTTTAGGATTTTTAAACACACTTTTTACCTTTTAAATTCCTTCCTCTTCTTTCCTGACAATTTAAATCAATGTTCAAGTAAATTTTTTTTTTTTATTGTAAAGAATAATAAATACATTTTAATTTAATTCTTCATTTCAGCTTCTGTTTTTTTGACGAAGAATATTTGTGAAATATTTCTTCAAATTTATTATGATTAAAATTCAAAAAAAGTATTCTGGCAAATCTAGAAAATCTGTAGAATCAAATTTAAATCTTATTTCAAAGTCTTTTGAATTTCTTTTAAAATTTTTGTTCTGGAAAATCTAGAAGAAATAATGATTTGTCTTTGTTAGAAATATAGCTTGGTCCAATTTGTTATATATTCTAACAAAGTGCAGATTGGATTTTAACCTATTTAAAACATGTCATCAAAATTCAAAAATTAATCTCAATCAGGAAAAATGACTAATGATGTTCCATAAATTCTTTGTTAATTTTTTCAAAAAGATTCGAATGAGCTAGTTTTTCTCTTTTTTTCTTCGGTTGAATTTTAAAGTGTCGAAATTGAAGATAAACTATGTTTCAAAATGTAATTGTCATTTTTTTCGTGTTTTCTCCTCTTTTAAACCGTTGAATTAAGTGTAAATATCATTAATTATTAATAATAATAAAGAGTTAAAGGTAAATTGAGCAAATTGGCTATTTCTGGCAATTTATTTAAGTGTGTATCAAACTGGTAGCCCTTCGCATTAATCACTACCCAAGAAGTAGCTCTTGGTTTCAAAAAGGTTGGTGACCCCTGTTCTAGTGTCTTCAAAATAGCCACCATTTGCTTTGATTACTGCTTTGCACACTCTTGGCATTCTCTCGATGGGCTTCAAGAGGCAGTCACCTGAAATGGTTTTCACTTTACAGGTGTGCTTGAAGCTCATCGAGAGAATGCCAAGAGTGTGCAAAGCAGTAATCGGAGCAAAGGGTGGCTATTTTGAAGAAACTAGAATATAAAACATGTTTTCAGTTCATTCACCTTTTTTTGTTAAGTACATAACTCCACATGTGTTCATTCATAGTTGTGATGCCTTCAGTGACAATCTACAATGTAAATAGTCATGAAAATAAAGAAAACGCATTAAATGAGGAGAAGATGTGTCCAAACTTTTGGCCTGTACTGTATAGTGTGTATCTTTCATTAGTGATATGATACATTTTGTGCATTAAAGATGCTAAACTCAATCTAATGTAAGTCAGTAAGCTATCTGAACAAAACATTAACATTTTAGCTTTGTGTAATAGGTGACACATTTTGCAAATCCAATAATATATCTCAATAAATAGTTTTTTTTAGCCTATGTCAATAAAAAAAACAAGCTTTGGGCCAAAAATGTCTCCCGTTGCACACTTTGAGCACCGCTGGATTAATTCATTTTCAATCGTTGACTTATTTTTGGGGGTTCTGAAAAAAATGAAGGTGGACCAGAGTCCCAGATTGTGTTCTAAATAAATTAAAGGGGACCTCCGATGATCTAAAAGACTTCATATATGTATTGGATATGATTTGGTGTCATTTTTGCGTAGCTTTGGCTCCACGTTGACAGTGTTTTGAGTCTGCCTGCAAAATGGCGACTGTCTGCAAGCATTCCCCGATTGCAAATGAACGATTTACACTACCGTTCAAAAGTTTGGGGTCACATTGAAATGTCCATATTTTTGAAGGAAAAGCACTGTACTTTTCAATGAAGATAACTTTAAACTAGTCTTAACTTTAAAGAAATACACTCTATACATTGCTAATGTGGTAAATGACTATTCTAGCTGCAAATGTCTGGTTTTTGGTGCAATATCTACATAGGTGTATAGAGGGCCATTTCCAGCAACTATCACTCCAGTGTTCTAATGGTACAATGTGTTTGCTCATTGGCTCAGAAGGCTAATTGATGATTAGAAAACCCTTGTGCAATCATGTTCACACATCTGAAAACAGTTTAGCTCGTTACAGAAGCTACAAAACTGACCTTCCTTTGAGCAGATTGAGTTTCTGGAGCATCACATTTGTGGGGTCAATTAAACGCTCAAAATAGCCAGAAAAAGACAACTTTTATCTGAAACTCGACAGTCTATTCTTGTTCTTAGAAATGAAGGCTATTCCACAAAATTGTTTGGGTGACCCCAAACTTTTGAACGGTAGTGTATCTTTTTGGAAATGTTTTCCAGACACGGTGGAAAATAAACATTTCATGGATTCATTATTAGGGACACCGGCACACTCGCCGATTGATTCAGACTGCGCATTAAAAAAAAAAGCTGTTTGCAGCATTTCTTTCACAGCATGTCGCACGGCGGTGTTATAACACACATGCCAAGATTATATGAAAATATTACTTTATCCTAACTTTTCCTGCGTTTTCTCCTAGCCTGAGACAGAGGGGGAGGAGCTCCTCTTTGGCATTGTTTAACACGAGTATCCAACATTGTTACATTTATTAGTTAGAAAAGACTAAATTCATCGTAGCCTTTAAGCTAAATAATTTTTAGCTCAACAAATTTGTACAACCTCATTTTAACGCTAACCGTGGTCCCTCACCGACATGCAGGGTAGACCACACAGTGATTGTCATGCTTGCACAACGGTGAACGTTAGAGCCAAGTGTTGAGCAGCAGGAGCTTGTCTACAAGGGATATTGATCATCTGTCTGTTCAGATCGTCCTCAAAGGCAAAGCGGCCGTGCTATTGTCCCCCCCCGTGCATGTCCACAGCACCCACAGCCATACTTTCCCACCAAGCGCTCCCTTGATGGCCATAAAACCCAGCGACCTCTTGACCTTTTACGGAGCTGGGCCAGTGTCCGGAGCCCAAGGCCCGAGATCTGGCCTTTTGTTTTTTCAACTCCCTACCCAGGGTGCTTTGGGGCGAGCACAAAGGGACGTTGGGTGAACAAAGAGAGAAAGCGTGCAGGGCGGCAGAAACAGGGGGAGAAGGAAATAAGGGAAACAAAGCGTTCATAGCGTCAGCAGTAATTACACAACAAGAGAGGGAATTTCACACAATCATGTATGAGGGCACAACACTGCAGGAAGATACTACATTTAATTGACTTTTTACTATTGTTATTATTCAATGCAGGAGTTCCCAAATGGACTCACAGTATGACATTGACGGTAATTAAGTCGCGACCCACTTTTACTCAATTGACATTTTTTAAAACATTAATACTCACAATTACATGTGCAAAGTGTGTTTTAGAGGGCTTTAATATGGCATTTGTGTTCAGTGAGGAATGAAGAGGAACATGATAAATTAATGTATACAAATAATGTGTCAATTAAAAGAAATATCCAAACTGCGGCACAGAATCAGATATTTTACTTATGTGTATACATCAAGGAGGAAGACGTAAAGGATATTGTTCAATTTTACCTCAAAATAAAAACAAGTCAGACATTGATTGTGTATTAAGTTAAAGTTAAAGTACCAATGATTGTCACACACACACTTGGTGTGGTGAAATTTGTCCTCTGCATTTGACCCATCCCCTTGATCACCCCCTGGGAGGTGAGAGGAGCAGTGGGCAGCAGTGGGCAGCAGCGTAGCCGCGCCCGGGAATCATTTTTGGTGATTTAACCCCCAATTCCAACCCTTGATGCTGAGTGCCAAGCAGGGAGGTAATGGGTCCCATTTTTATAGTCTTTGGTATGACCCGGCCGGGGTTTGAACTCACAACCTACCGATCTCAGGGCGGACACTCTAACCACTAGGCCACTGAGTAGGTTTTATTACATGTTTTATTGTAAATTTTTTGAACGAGTTGGGTCCAAATGTGAGACACAAATATGCACATTTAAATGATTAACCTCGTCAACCCTGGGCTTAAGAGGCTTGCTAGACAAAGTCATATCCAAAGTAAAATGGTGTTTTTCTTCGTATCAAATTGAAAGGGAGACTTTAATGGTTGCTGTAAATGTTCAACTCTAAATCTGATTTAAAAAATCTGATTAAACTTTTATTAATTTTTTGTAAAAAAAAAAAAGCCAAATATGACTCATTTGAGGAACTGAAAGTTAGGGATGATGTTTGATAAGAAATTATCGAGTTTGAGCCCATTATCGAATCCTCTTATCGAACCGATTCCTTATCGATTCTCTTATCGAATCCAGATAGGTTGTTGTATATGGAAAAAAACACAATATTTGGTTTTACAAAAGCTCACTTTTATTTTATAAACAAATAAATAGATAAATATTGACTGTTACCCCCCCTAAAAAAATAAAAAAAATAAATATTGACTGTTGTTACCCAAAGTATATTAAGTGGGATTTTTCAGAAAAACAAATATATACAGTAACACAAAAACAACCTGTCTCTGTGATCTATAGGTGAATAGCCATACCTTGAGGCGTTTTTCCCGGTCCATTATTTTTGCTGCTTGTGTGACATCACAGGAAATTACGTAGCTCAGTCTAATGACTGACCTACGTAATTTCCTGTGATGTCCCACAGGGCATTTCTTGTGGGACGGGATTCGTTCCCAGGGATTCAAATAAAGAACCAACTCTTTTTCTTTACTATAGTGGCCTCGGTAACGGGAACCGGTTCTCAAAAAGGGATTCGAGTCCATGTAATCGGTTCTTTTCTTGTCGAACGGTTCTTTTCTTATCGAACAACCGGGAGAACCGGTTTCGAACATCATCCCTACTGAAAGTCACTGGAGTGAGTTTTTTTAGCATAGAATTAGCAAATAAAGGATCTTTGACTTTTAAATACATGAACTATTGCCACAGGACATTCATGCTGACAGCATATTGGTACTCAGCACATTACAGTGATTCCTAAAAATAAACAAATAGTATAAATATAATTGGGCTGAGATTTGAACCCCGTTCAGTCATAGTCACATGTCATGGAATACACGGTAAAATAAATGAGTGATAATTTCCCAATGGTGGGATGAATATAAGTATATCCTTACTTTTGGTTTTTCCATGGTCTTCAGAAAATATGACTTGTGGAATATTCCACATTTTTCAGAAGGGGATAATTTTTTAAGGTAACCAGGGGCGTAGCACCAAATTCCTGAGTAGCACCCTATGCACTCAAAACCCAACTTCGCCATGCCATACACACACATTTGGTATGTTTACATGTACTACAAATCTAATTAGTGCATGGATTTGTTCAAAACCAGCTTTTTAAGACATGAGAAAAAAAAGCAATTCAAATATTTTAACTCTTATTTTAACATACCTAGATATACCTCATAAATAATTTGGTTTTGTTTATTTTAAAAAATGCCAACAAATTAAATATAAAGTCGCCAGAATATGATACAGAGTGTAAAGCAGAGATTAGCTGATATACATATCAGTGGATAATACAAATCATATAAAATAATACTTAATTATTTTTATGATTATATTATTATTAGCGCATTTCTTTTAGATAAAGTCTCCCCCATCTTCAAAAACTAGTGACACCTCTGTTTCTAGCTTTAATCAAGGGGGTCTTTAAACGCACCACAATTATGTGAAAAATAATGTTTGTGCTGTGTGTGAATTCTTAAAGGTGAGCTTTAATGACATTTCGATACCCGTGTGGAGTTAAGTGTTTGTTTAGTTCGTTAAGTTTGCTCTGAACGAACCATTTTGCATTTTTGACAGGGGGTGTAGTTGGACATTCTTAATTTGATTCAAGCAACCTTATTAATAAACTTTCCTGGCTATTTTAATTGTAGGTTATCATTTATGATGTTGTTGTATTTTTATAAGTTACATATTTAAATGACAGAAAAAACTTTACAGAAGTGCTTTGGGCTCCACTCCGACGCTCCTGAACAGTACTGAGTGAAAACCGAGGGACATGACTAAAGTGTGACTTGTATTGTATAGTTGGGGTAAGGAGTAATACAAATATGTAAAAAAAAAAATCTACTTTTCGGATTTAGGATTATATTTCATGGTAAAATCAAATATAATTTTGATAGTGGGGACAAAAAAAAAAATGCTATTTTTCCTGTGTTCAAGATAGGTTCAGTTCATTTAATTAAAAAAAAACAATGAAAAAACGATCAGATTAATGTGCAGGACAGTTTTTTACAATCTAAAAAAAATATATTTTACAGTTAATTTTTATAATGTAAGCCTGATTATACATTTTATATCTTTAGCATCGAGTCTGTGGAATAACTAAGTAAAAGTAAATAAAGGTTCTTATTAGGGATGTCCGATAATGGCTTTTTGCCGATATCCCGATATTGTCCAACTCTTTAATTACCGATACCGATATCAACCGATATATACAGTCGTGGAATTAACACATTATTATGCCTAATTTGGACAACCAGGTATGGTGAAGATAAGGTACTTTTTTTAAAAATGAATCAAATAAAATAAGATAAATACATTAAAAACATTTTCTTGAATAAAAAAGAAAGTGAAACAATATAAAAACAGTTACATAGAAACTAGTAATTAATGAAAATTTGTAAAATTAACTGTTAAAGGTTAGTATTATTAGTGGACCAGCAGCACGCACAATCATGTGTGCTTACGGACTGTATCCCTTGCAGACTGTATTGATATATATTGATATATAATGTAGGAACCAGACTATTAATAACAGAAAGAAACAATCCTTTTGTGTGAATGAGTGTAAATGGGGGAGGGAGGTTTTTTGGGTTGGTGCACTAATGGGTGAGGGCCGACATCCGGGCAACTGAGCTACATACGGGTTCTTCGAGCCATAGCAACGAGACTGGCGTTGAAAACAAACCGTTGCCATTACTCTTTAACCTGTCGACCTACGCTGGTTAAACCCGTCATTCTGCCTCCAAAATGCCGAAAAACTGTTGTTTTTGGTTGTGCTAACCACAACTGGAAACAGGGAAAACAAAGGTTGTATTTTGTTCCGCCAAAGCGCGATAAAAGCCCACAGAGACGAGACAAATGGCTCGCAGCTTTACACTGGGAAAACGAGGACGGTTCTCACTGGAGTCCCCCAATGTCCCGGGTCGTGTGTTCGGATCACTTCGTTTCTGGTAAATATAAGGAACACAAATCCACCTTCTTAACCACAACTTGGCTATACCGTCCGTGCTAATGTTTTACTTGTTGAATTTGTACCTTATAACGTTCGACAGCTGAAGTTGTTGTTGTACAAAAATAACATGCGGTATATACTATATAGTCTATAGCCTAGCTAGCTATTTTCGAAAACCGGACAACGAGAGGATACCAAAGGCAGCGTTAAGATGGACACCACCGGGAAAACGTAAGCCAGGGCGGCCAAAGAACACCTGGCGAAGAACAGTTGTACTTAAACAATACATGTAGCCCTCAAATCTCTCAATATTTTATACACTAACACTTGATCTTGTTGTTGATAACTTCCGCGTCTCTTTCTTAGTAGCGCGCAGGCTAAGCTAACTAGCAAGATAAGCTAAGCCTGAGAAGCTTTAAAGTTCACTGAGACGAGTCTGACGCAAATAATACATTTTCGTTTTTTCACACGATATGCGAATAAGTAAAAATGCGTAAATGAAGGATTTAACGCCGACTTCCAAGCCACAACGCTCGTTAAATGCTTTTTCTGTCAATGCTGTGTTCGCTGTGAGCTGGTTTGTTTTCAACAAATTCCCGGTTGCTAGGGGATTGGTAGGCGGAAGTGACGTAGGTCCGCCCTCACCCATTGTAAGTGTATCTTGTGTTTTTTATGTGGATTTAATTTAAAAAAAAACCAAAAAAAACCCCGATACTGATAATAAAAAAACCGATACCGATAATTTCCGATATTACTTTTAACGCATTTATCGGCCGATAATATCGGCAGACCGATATTATCGGACATCTCTAGTTCTTATTATTTGAGTTTTAGCAGTAGAGGAATGATACTTTACCACTAGCACACTGTTTGAAAAAAACAACTTACTATTCCTTCTAAGTTTGCAGCAT